>NC_056735.1:1741913305-1742010805 GCF_019279795.1 Protopterus annectens
ATATATATATACATACATATACATAAATATATATATATATATATATATATATATATAAAAACTACATATGTGTAAGTGTGTCTGTGTGTAGAATAACTTGTGTATGTTAGAAAACTATGCAAGTATGTCACTAGCTACATGTGTGTGTGTGTGTGTGTGTGTGTGTGTGTGTGTGTGTGTGTGTGTATATATATATATATATATATATATATATATATATATATATATACACACATATATATTTATATATGTGTGTATATATATATATATACACATATATATTTATATATATATATATATTTAGGTTCATAGGTAGGTACTAGGCTATTGGCCCTAGGGCCTATACAAGACCAGCCAAAATTCGCCAGCCAAGATAATTATTTTCCTGTGGCCCTGTGAAGCATAGCCATAGAAGTGATCCCCAGGGTGAATGTCCTATTACCCATACAATCATCAAGATTTTTCTTGGATAGTGTTAATGAGGAGCACTGTTTGACAAAGATAGGTAGTCTGTTCCACAGTATGTGAAGTCTCTGGGACAGGAATCTATCCCTCCACATGTTCTGTTTATTGTGGTGACAAGGTTTAGGTCCCTAGAGCGTGCAGCTTGGAGGGATTGGGATTTCTTTAAGTGGAGCATGTCCAACAGCTCTGGGTTTGACATAGCTTTCTATGTTAGGCAGAGTTCGCCTCTGAGTAGGCGATATGCGACGGAGTAAAGATGGAGTTTTTTGAGACGATCTTCGTAAGGCATCTGTTTGAGGGCAGCCATCCTCTTTGTGAGGTTATTTTTGCGGCCTTTCCAGTTGTTGTAGATGTCTTGTGAGGTACATACCAAAAGGGGCGTTGTACTATATAATGGGTCTAATGAGTGATAAGTAGAGGGGAACAATGACCTATTTTTTTCTGGATGAGAAACCTTAGGTGATGAGGTGTGTCACCTAGAAGGATTTGCTGACCACTGTGGCGATGTGATTATCAAAGAAGGGACTACTGTCCACCTGTGTCCCAAGGTCTCTTATCACACTTTCGGTGTTAAGTAGACGACCGCCTATGTGGTAGTTCATGGGTACAGATTTTTTACCAAAGGGGATGACAATGCACTTTTTGGCATTGAGCTTGAGACCATGTCTTTGACACCAGGCATCTGTCTCACTGACGCCCTTTTGTAGGATGTCCACATCATTAGGAGTTTAAATTATGGCTCCTAGTTTGCAGTCATCTGCTTATTTAGTTAGCCTAAGACCTTCTTTGTTAGCCTGTACTTCAGAGAAGTAGATAACAAACAGGAGAGGACACAGGACTGAAACCTGTGGTACTCCACTTGTCACCGGTTTGAAGTCTGATTTAGAGTCTGCTACTTTCACGGTGTGGGTTCTGTCAGTAAGCCAGGTGGCAACGCATCTTGTGACATAGGGATTTATACCTAGTTTAGTGAGTTTATCTATAATTCCAGAGTGGGGGATGGTGTTGAATGCCTTGGCGAGATCTAGATAGGCTGTGCGAACCACCTTACCCTTATCTATGGCTTTGGTGACTATTTCAAAGAAGTCTATCAGGTTTAGGAGACATGATCTGCCCTTTACAAACCCAAACTGTGTGTGGTCCAGAGTTTGGAGATCTCCAATGTCTTTGTTTATGAGTTCCATGATGATACGTTCCATGGCCTTGCAGACATGGCTCGTCATTCTAATGGGGCGGTAGTTCCTGGGGTCTGTTGTGTCCCAATCTTTGTGCAGTGGGATAACTGTCACGGTGCACCATTCAATGGGCACAAAGCCTGAGCTGAGGCTATGATTGAACATGGTACTTAAATGGGGTGCCAGTTCATTCTATAGTTCATGTGGAAGGCAGCTTGAGATGTTGTCAGGTCCCATGGATGCTGTGTTCTTGGCTTTGGAGAGTGAAGTTTTTACCTGTGCAGCCGTGATTACAGGAACTTTGCATTCTTCCGTTATAAATATAGATGGGCCCTTTTGGAGGTGAGAGGGGGGTAAATAGGTATATATACATATATATATATATATATATATATATATATATATATATATATATATATTCATAGTTTCATCGGCCCTTTAGTAGGTGAGCGGGGACAAATAGGTATATATATAGATATATATATATATATATATATTGATAGTTTCATCGGTTGGTATTAGGCTATCGGCCCTAGGGCCTATACAAGCCTAGCCAATATGCAAGTTTAAACATTCTCCATAATATACAAGTACTTCTTATTTTAAGTATCATTTCCTTCTGTTGTGTTACTCTGTTGCTCACTACCAAATCTTATTCCCCGAATTTCTATTTCTTCTTCGTTAAACTGGATACCTCACTTTTCGAGATAACCCAGTCCTTTACTCTTTTCCTTATCAAGACTTACAGCCTATATCTTTAATCCTTCATCAAGTATGTTAATAGCTATACTTGCTCATTATTTATTTTTAACAACTAATCCTAGATTGTCTGCATAAGAAAACATCAGTGGAATATGAATTCCCTCTGGTGTACAGTATTTACCTTCCTCCAATGCTCTATTTATTTTGGTAACTACCGCATTCATAATTAATGCGAATAGAATACTAGTTGGACATCTTTGCTTAATACCATTTTTTACTTCTATTGTCTCACTTAACCACCCATTAATTACTAGTCTCACTATTTTTTGTTATACGCAGATTTCAAAATGTCGATTTTATTACTTATATTTTCAAAATTTCCGATAATGCTTTATGCTGAATCTTGTCAAATGCTTTACTAACATCATCTACTAGTATCTTCAGTTTTGTTTCCCGATTTATTACATCTACCAAATCTCTTAACATTACAAGTTCTTGGCATCCTTTTTTCTTTTATTCCAAAAATTGTTTTGGTCCATAACTTATTAACCTTTTTTGTACTATTTTCTTAAAAATAGTATAATCAGCATTGTAGAATACTAGTGGTCTACAGTTTGTCTGTTATTTCTCCATTTTTCCATATAAATTTCATTGCACCCATGTATAACTTTTCGTCATTTATACCTT
The DNA here is from genome assembly GCF_019279795.1 of Protopterus annectens. Taxonomy (NCBI): domain Eukaryota; kingdom Metazoa; phylum Chordata; order Ceratodontiformes; family Protopteridae; genus Protopterus; species Protopterus annectens. The sequence continues at coordinate 1,741,916,335 of NC_056735.1, forward strand.
TTTCAAACTATTCCATATCTCTAAAAAATTTTCTTTTGGACATTCTTGCATGCCCTTATACATTGATATTCAAGTCCATCTAATACTGTAGCTGCTCGACATTTACTGTTTTCAACACATTTTAAATTCTATCATTGTAACCTTTTCCTCCATTCTCTCATTCTCTTCTTCAGTTAAAGTTCCATCTACTTTTACTTAATGTCATATATGGAAAAAGTTCTCAGAATTGGCCTTTTGACTGTCTGCATTATTTCTTTTTGTGTAGTGACTATATAGCCTTGATCATTCCTTAATTGCCTTATTCTTATTTTTTTGTTTAACTATTTTACTTACTTTTTTCTTTGTAAAAATATCTTTAAATATTTTTTTTTCTATCTGTTCATTATGTCTAACATTCTCTCTTTTATAGAAAATCATTGTCTATTAAGTTTTAAATACTTGGTTACTGATTTCCCTATATTTGCAACTATCTTGTACTGTTTTGGTCCTTTGCCACTCTTCTTTTCTATATTTTTCTTTTAAACTAACCTACCAACATGTCCAATCTTTATAAAATCCTCTCATACTTAGATGATCCAACTAGAACTGATTATTTCCTTTACATACTCATTGAGCACTGATTCATTAAATTTAGCTCCGATTCATTAAATTCTTTTTATCCATCTACCTATTTTTATATAGCCTATTCATTTTTGAATCTCTACCAGATTGCCACACGGTCAGAAAAAACTGTAATTAAACTCCTTGAAGTTTGTTTGTGTCTTTCGGCTTTTCCTGGCTAGGGGTCACCACAGCGGAACTGCAGTCCCCCTACGACTGGCAGACAATTTTCTTTTCTACGTACCGGCCTGCAAGGCCCGACACACAACCCTCAACAAAGGCACGCCCACCCACGCATGTCTCCATGCAGAAGACGCTCCAGCTGAGAACCGAACCAGACAGCGTCCCACTGTGAGGCGACAACGCCACCGTAGCACCACCACCGCATATATTTAAACTGTCTGATACTATACAATAATCACTTTCAGTTCTCAGATTACTCCTTTTGCATATCCAATGTTTGTTTTCTATAAGTACATGTTATATCTTGAAATAACTTTTACATCTGCCCCTTGTTTTCTCCTCTGTCTTAAATCACAACTGAAGACTCCCACTACTATTTGCATATTTACACTCTCATAATCAAGTATTTTTCTAAACAATCTTTGTTTTTGTAAAGTGTATTCAGTGAGTGCAATCGTCCTACATATTTGGTTCTTCCATCTTATATCTAATATTACTATTTTTCTTAATACTAGTGTATAATCCAGAATTTCTACACATTCTTTACTTAAAACTGCTATGTCTGGGCATTTTTCATCTCCCAGGTTCAATATAACTTTGCCTTCCCATAACCCATTAACTTGTATTCTTTCTTCTTTTATTATTCTTATATCTATTAATACTATAACTATATATTATTTATATATATCACACTGTCTCTATTATGTTCTCTCTCTCTCTCTCTCTCTATATATATATATATATATATATATATATATATATATATATTTATATATACCACATTGACTCTATTATTTTATATATATATATATATATATATATATATATATATATATATATATATATATATATATATCTTATATTTAGATTAAATATAGGTATACATAGAGATATATAAACAGCAAGACAGACAGAGAGAGAGTTATATATTTATTGACTTGTTTGACTTAAAAGATTTATTTCCAGCATTAGTTAAGCCCCCCATTTGAGGTTGCTAGGTTATTAGCGTACCATTGTGCAGTGGCACCTACCAGTAGTTGTCATCGATGGTAATAAATACCAATCTTTTGTTTGTTACATTATCCCTTAGCACTTTGTGTATGAGGTCCTACATAGGTTTTTTCCCAGCCTGGCTCTCTTGCCAGGTGGACAACTATGTGTAGCCGCAAAGGTATCAACACAACACTCACCCACTACCCATTCATAAGTGGTCCCTCTTTTACTGACCAAGTAATTTTACCAAACACTATGGACTCACCATTTTCCATAGTGTCTCCAACAAGCATGGTAGAAATGGGCATCCTCAGGCAGTTTGTCCAATGTCTCATATCACCAGATAACACTTTACTCGTAGTACACTGTCACTCAATATGTAAGGCATCACCAGCATCAACTAAATTAAAACACTTCTCCAAAGCAGATTATTACCTCGCCTGGGACAGTCTACCCAAGGAAGACTGCACAAAGCCTCATGAGGTAAATGGCAGCTGTAAATAGAGACTGAAAGCAGACATGAGTCATTAATAAAACCTCCTCATGGGAAACGATTCTCTACCAGACGTTACCTGATCATTGGAACTAGGCTACAATGGCGTTAGTTTTGTACAGGCACTAGGACCAATAACCTAATTTCTTCTGATACTTTGATCATCTGACAGGTATGTATGCTCAAGGCATACAACTATAACTAAAAATAGTGTTAAAAATAAATACTGATATAGTTACATATTTATCTATATTATTTTCTAAAGTACTGTGGAATATATATATAATTTTATGTATATTCCATAGTACTACAAATGCACTCTTATCCTTTTCAGACAGTATTAATAAAAATCGTAATAACAACTTGCTTTCCTCTGCTCTCTTCATTGACCTCTCTAAAGCCTTTGACATGGATAATCATCAATTAATGTTCAATATACTTACATGACTTGTATTAGGCACTCAGGCAGTGCAATGGTTGAAGTCCTAGCTTGAAAATAGACAACAAGCAGTCCTCTGGGACAATAACTTATTCACTCAACTCCCTATCCCCCTATCACCATGGGAGTCCCTCAAGGCTCTGTATTCTATTATGTAACCTCACCTTTGCTCTAGTTTCATTAAAGATCTGAAAAGTACCCTTTCTCAAACAACCTGCATACAACATGCTGACGACTCAACATTAATCAATGTTGGTGCCTCTTCTGCTGAACTCGAATCCAGTAACCAAAAAGTATGTACCTTACTTGAAAACTGGTTCCATCAATGCTGTCTCCTCCTTAACACAAAATTAATATAAACTTTTGATATTCACTAAGACACACAAGTCCTCCCTATCACTTTCATAGTTACATCGAATAATGGCATTGTAATGGCACCTAACACAAGCACCAAACTTTTAGATGTAACAATTTATCATAATGTTACCTTTGACTCATTTAAACTTAACCATTAAATCAGTAAATAGAAAACTAGGTTCCCTTTAGAGGATTAAACCTTTCTTACACCTTTAGCCGGAATCTACAATTGCCCAAACACACCTAATCTCTATCCTGCTCTATGCCTCCCTAATTATACTATACTATCCAAAACCAATGTAAAAACTGGCAAACCACCTATAATAACATTGCTCGATTAGCCACTGGCTCATCATTCAGAAACCACCATTGCCAAATTCTTAAACAGATAGAATGGCTGGAATGGCAAAAGTCATTTCTTCTTCAGCAACTGACTATCACCTCCTACAAGATTTTGTATCAACCCACCAACACTCACATACTCTGTAGCATTATCACCCCTTATAAAAATCTAACTACACTACGCAAAGCTAATAAGTTAGGAGTATCCATCCTTAAATACAACAACAAATCTGGTGACTTTTTTTTAATAACTCTGTTGGAAACACTTCAAAACGTCTTCCAAGTGAACTAGCATCCCTAACATTTAGACCACATTTCAAGATGCAACTGAGAACTTCCCGAAAATCACAGTGGCTATGTCCACATACTAATCCTGACAGACACTTTCTCCTCTTGCCTTACCAGCTAAAAATGACTATAAGACTCATTTTGCTGCCTTTTTCCCAAAGGTATTTACTAAACAGGATAGTTTTCTACAACAATTGCAACTATTATTGTGGTCTGAGGTACTAAGAGATAATAACTGCTAGCCATTCCTGTGAATGTTTTGGTTATGCTCTCTAATGTGTGCATTTTTGTATACATAATGTTCAGCAGATACTTATGTATATTTTTTTTTTCTCTCTCTATGCTTGATTGTTTAAATAGGCCTACATGTAATTCCTTCTTTTATTTATTTTTTGTGTTTTTGTATTTTTAAGTCTAGATACTTATCTTGTAGCAAGAAGCTATGTAAAGGGCTTTACATGTTTAATCAATTTTCCCTTATGTAAATGCTTTTTATCACTGTCACTTTTGTAGTACATTGTATTGGAGCTTTTTTCCCCGGCCCTCTACTGAAAATGGACGTATATCCAGCTATACTAGCCTTGTCAACCGATGGAAATTGCAAAATAATAAATAAATAAATAATCACTGATTTATATTTACAGCTGTTGATAGAGAAATGTACATTAAAACCAATACAATGGTCACAGTCAACAAATGGGACATAAAATACAAAATTAAGCGTACTCCAAATAAAATGTACGTCAAAATATAGAGTACACGAAATCTAAGTACATCTGATGATTTGTCAAACTGAAATTAGCTGACACTATGTATGATAAAGTGGATTACATCCTAAGAGCATAACTACTTAGTAAAAATTAGTTGTATATGCCATTAGCAAAGCATGAGTAATTAAGGATCGATATTATCCTATCGAAAATACACCTACATGAATACCAAAACACCGACACATACAAACAAAAACACAACTACAGCGAGTGTAAAAAAACACAAAGTTCAACCATTAGAATTCACATAGTTGGCAAACTACATCTCCCACTACGTACTGCTTGTCCAAAAAAAAAAAAAAAAAAAAAAACACTACACCCATACCTACACTTCGCCTATATATCCCATATCCTAATAACACCTACATTACACACAAATATATGTAACTATAAAAAACAACAGTCAAGTTACTAAAAAGCAAAATTAACATATACAGTATGATAGTCAACTACATTACTATTTATGCACTACACTTAACCCTACTTCTAACCCTAACATTTATGTTATACATATCACTAAATATGCACTTACCTTAACATGCACCCTAACCCTAAGTTCAGTAAGTACTGCACACTTACGTTAGGGAGCTATACATGATTAGTGAATCTCCTACTGACAATGGACATCCCGTAACATGTTGTGGACAACTATGGCATTTCGATCTTAAAATTTTCACACTTCTGGACGTTCGTTGTTCTTCTGCTTCACTCTGTATGTGTCAAGCTGTACATATTCACGCAGGTGGATCTTTGAAAAGATAATATAAAACCATTATTTAAGACTTATGAAGTTATAAACTTGATTGTACGAGATTAAGTATAGCAGTTAGAAAATAACACAGCGGTAGATGTGGTGTACTTATGTAGAGCTATGTATCACAGTAGAAACAAATGAGTTATGGCAGTATAGAGGAGCAGGCCATGTTTTGTAGTATATATCTATATGGATCCCATTTTGTAGTACATATCTATATGCATCCAGTGCTGATCCTCGACTTCAACTTTCATCTAAAGTTAAATCGTCGGGCATACTTATGGAAAAGTGATGTTCACCGAAGCAGCACTTCTGGGTAAGTATGGTTGTTGTGAAGGTCGTATTATGGCGCAGCTCAGTGAAAATTACTTTTCTACACTGTATTGCCACTTCAGAGTGAGAATTATGGTGTTGGTGGATGTGGCGCATGCAGGGGGGCTTGTCACCCTGCAAAGTAGTAGATGCAATTATTTTTACATTTTTTTATGTAGTTTAACAAAAGCACTTTTTTGGTTAAAGCGCTTTCTTTAAAGTGTGTTTGGTATTTTTTGATTGGGACATATGATCTTTCGATCATATGTCAAAGATCCATCTCTCTCCCTATATATATATATATATATATATATATATATATATATATATACATATATATATACATATCTCGTTTGTGTGTGTTTATATATATATATATATATATATATATATATATATATATATATAAATATCTATCTATATATATATCTATATATATAAATATCTATCTATATATATATATATATATATATATATATATATATATATATATATATATATATATATATATATAAAATTTGTTGATAAAAATATACACATACCTATGCATATATTTATCTATATGTATTGGATATGTTGAGTTAAGAGGGTTACTTCATGCTTAATGTAATCAACACAACTGAGCAACTTGAGTGTAGTACACCATTATGCACTGCTGTGTATGGATGCCTACTGGTGGTGGTTAGAGATGCATAACTTTGTGTAGTTAAATTTTTCCATTGGCCTTTTGTTGTGGGCCTAAAGATGTTTTTCATGTCCCTTGTGTTAATGTCAGGTGGAGAACTAACATTAGTCGCTGAGGTCAAACCAAAGTCTCAACCAGTAGCCATTCCCAAGTGTGACTTCTCCTCCTCCTGTTAATCCACACTATGTTAGGGGCAGACAATTTAACACCATTGATATAGCAAGCTTCCTTGATGTGGACTACCCAAGCTAGTTCTGCAAATGCCTCAGGTGCTCTCGTAACCTTTTAATCTTAGTCCATACACACTAAAAATGTAAGACACCCACCTATGTAAAATTAAACTAAAACAGTTCTGCAAAGCATTACACAGGATTAATACACCACCACTGAGATGGAATCGGTGACTATACGGAGGTCTACCACAATGCTTTTCCTATAGAGTGTGTCATAAATGTCTGTCATAATAATTAAAACACAGTATCGGTGCCACCAGACAACATGTCTGTCCATGTGCTACAGGGGCTCCAACAATAGTGGTCAACACCATTGGGTATTATTTCAGTCATAGTCTAAGGTCTGTACTCAGCACAGATGACTGTAAAATGTCCTCCAGTATTCATTTCCACAATGGTAGTGATTCGATTTAACGTGGGAACTATACAACTATTAGCCGGAATAACATTAGTTGCAACACCATGGAGACACTGAGGAAGGACATTATTATCCCTCATGTAGGTAATCTATAAACAACTGACCCTAGTCATTTTGGATTTGTCAGCGTGAAAGCATGACTGTTACATTGAGTCAAAGAAGGGGAATAGATCAACAGCATGCAGAACAGTAAGCAGTGTTGTTCCACAAGGAACAGTGTATTCATACTAGCTGAAATCAAAAAGTAAATGTCTGGGGCTGACAAAGATTTCTGATCACTGCCAAATGGGAGCAGTCATATAGTCCTCAAATGAGGACAACATCCTAGAAATGGTTCTTACAAAGAGCAGTCATTAGTGACACTCTTGTGATTAACTTCAATGCTAAAGACTGTAGCATCATCCCTTTCAGAAAGAATGATGTCACTAGTATCTACCACGAGTCGCAACCCCAGAGTTATGTATTCATTGTTGATGAACCTAGGGACACAGGTTTACATTAATGATTTTTTGGATCATCATGTTTACACAGTAGAAAGAAGGGCAGGCTGTATTGCGCATCTGTTAATTAACGCCTTGACTTATATAAAAAAAAATAAATATATTTTTTATGTGTTTTGGAGACACATTGCAATAGATGCCCACCTCATATCAAGCATAGCACTGCAATTGGCCCCCTGACAAATCAGTGTGGACAATGGCATGGCTAAACATTACTTCCCATCTTCACACGGGGATTTCATCAACCAGTGTCCATCTTGGACAGTGGTATTAGAGGAGAATTGTGCAAACCAGTGTAGAATGGGGCTATGGATTTTAGCGCACTTGGAGCATGAGAAGACTAATTTCCTCTTATCCTCTTAACCTTCTACAGGTCCGTATGCTGCTGGATACACTTACACCTAATATAAGTCTTATAAAGAATTACTTAACCAAATACACACACACACACACACAAACAGACACACACACACACACACACACACACACACATATATATATATATATATATATATATATATATATATATATATATATATATATATATTTATTTATATATATATATATATATATGTGTGTGTGTGTGTGTGTGTGTGTGTGTGTATGTCAATATGGATAGAAATGTGTGTGTGTCTCTGTTTGTGTATGCGTGTGTATGTGTTTGGTGTGTACATCTATGTTTTTCTGTGTGGGCATCTCTAAATGTTTCAATGCATGTCACAACTATTAAATAAAGTGGACTTCAGTTAATGACCCATACCATCTAAAGTTGAAGGCTGAATTCCCTCATAGCATCTACCCGTATATTCTGAGTTGCACCTTATAAGGATGCTGCCATTAGATCACAGTGTGTAACATTAAGGAAAAGTGTAATAGTACAAAATTATGTCATGTAAACTATTCTCATTAGCTACAACAGGCGGATGACACAGGACTTCCTGTGAACTAAAGATTGATAGTATATGCATTATTTCTATTCACTTAGCATTATGTGCCCTTGAACAGCAAACATACATATTTTCTGATTGATTACTTTCACTACAGTAAATAGGGAAGCCAGAGAAGTATTACAATTTTGAGATATGCAGTTAAATAAGTCATCTAATGTTAAGGTCAAATATAGGTGCTCTGGCTCTTAACCCGTATCCCATTGATGACCCTCATGATGAGTATACAACATGAAGTGTTTATGCTTGCTGGCATGTAGCTTACCCTATTCCTTCCATATTGTCTTTATAACAGCTTTGTCTCAATAGTATGGGCTACCTTTGTCCAATCTTGCCTACTTTCATTAATAGGTAAACATTGTGTCTCCACATAACATTGGCATTAACCTAAGTATTATAGCAATTTTTTTTTCCTGATGTGTGAAGGATGACAGTTTCTTCACATGATATCACGAGTAGAAAACGGGTACACTAATCGTGCAGCAAAGAATTGTCAGATGTTTATGTGGTATGCATGCTGATCCACTTGCCATCCTTTGTTACGGAATTGATATTTAATCCTTTGATCAATTAAGCTGACATTGGAATGGAGAAATTGTTTCCGAAAATGAAGTCACAAGAGAGGAAAAACTCAATTCTAAGCCTAACAATAAATTAGATCCCTTATTAAATCCCACTAAGCCAGGTATGGAGGCAGATTTGTGGATGACACGAAAAACAATTTCAAAGCCTTTGCAGGCATATGAATAATGTCAGAGACAATACCCAGATTTGATATTAGTTATTGCACAATGGTACCTCCTATACTGCAATTACAGATATTGCCAACATACAGGCCGACACAATCAATGGAAACTTCACTCGTCATTCACCACCAAAGGCACCATCACAATACAAGAAGAAAGCCTGGTACACAACATTTCTGAGGCACAGTTAAAAGTTGCATTGTCCAAAGCCAAGGCTGCATTCTATATGAGCTACCAAATGAACTGGCAACACAATTGTGTGCCCTGTTCAATGATTGTCTAACCTCACGGTATGTGACTAATGAATGGCACACGGCTACAGTCACCCCCTTTACATAAGGGGGAGCGACTACACAACCGGGTAACTATGGCACCATTAGCCAGACACGTCTGCTAAGCAGAGCTGTGGACAGCATCATAAATGACCTGCTTGACCAAGATACAGTCAGTCTACAAACTCTTGAGACCACACAGTTTGGCTTTGTCAAGTGGAGATACTGGCTGCTGAACACGGTTGATTTCTTCTATGCAGTCATTCAACCAGGGTGGAGATTAAAGTAAGGCAGTGCATACAGGCTACCTAATCCTGGCCAAGGCCTTTCATACCATTCCCCAATCGGGTATCATTGTTTAAATTAACAAAATAAAACTCAAACAATATATGACAGTGTCGGTTGATAACTGACTCAGAGACACTACGCACATAGTGGCGGTTGCGGATTCCAAGTGAGACTGTGGACCAGTCATGATCGGAGTACTCCAGGACACTTGGCCTGGTACCTCTCATGTTTTGCATCTATTTCTTAGAATTCCCGGCCAACACAGAGGGAGTCTGGCTGACCAAGTTCATTGATGATTGCAAGCTAAGGAGCCTTTATCAACTGCCCAAGCAATGGAGACGCTTACAGGAGCTGAAGAGGATACAAAAGTAACTCACAAAATTGGTCCTAGGCCATAAGCACATTTACTACATAGACAGACTCAAGAAACTTCAGCTGTTCTCAGTCTCTTAATGTCTAATTAATAGTGATCTATGATTGACAGACAAAGCCATGGCTGAACCAGCCGTACTTGAAATGCTATACCTAAAGAATTCCCTATCCCCCCATGCCACACACTCGAGATCACAACCCCATTGCCATAATCTAAATAACATGCTGAAGGGAACAGTTCACATCACTAGCAGTGCCCATACTTTTGTATAAGATTCTCATTCATGTCAAGCAGAGCAGTTTGGTGGCCCTCGGAAAGAGAAATCTTATTGCACGCCTCTCAACCGTACATCTCCAAATTGATGAACAGTAGCCCACATAATGTGTAACAAATGTGGAAAATCTGGAACACATAAGTACAGCTCACTAAAAACTTAAAGTAGGAAGGTCATAGAATAGTTTAATGATGGTCGAAATTATATAAAAAAAAAACTTCCAATGATGTAATATGATTATGGTCTATTTGCCATGAATATCAGTAAAAATAAATTATTAATACTGAATGTGTGACCAGACCTTTCAATGTGAGACTTCGAGGAAGGTCAACTTTGTAAGACCTCAAATGAGCTATGGTCCTTGTAATGAGGTACACTTGAGAGGTATGTCTCGATGGGTGGCTGGGTAACAAAGTTCACCTCAGGAATCACAACTGTTGCCCTACTGGATAGAGGCACTGTCAACTAACATCGGGTGGCACTGCACCAGGGAAAATTATCTGAGGCTAGGTTTGTAAATGCTTCATAGTCCTTTGCCTAATAGACACCTATGAACCTATAGACGCATGTACGGCCAGGCATGAAGATCGACCAATTCCTCTAACTGTGAAGAGCACATTTTGTGCAATTTGGAAGCCAGTACATACAGAATGACTTATTTGAAGGATGTTGGTGTTGGGGTGTTTGCTGTGTTTTTAATATGACATCAGGGTGCTTGAGCGATCCATACTGGGAGATAGCATTCGAAGGTGTCCAGTAATAATCATAAATTTACTCCTTGTTAATTTTTGTTTACTTTTCTTTTATATTTGTGAAGATGTGTCATTTCTAGTTATTGGAATTTCATTGCGGAGACTGGATTTCAACTTGTGTTACTCAGCATACAGACACAAATGCAGACATGGATTGCAGACATGAGACTATAATCTCACTAAACTCGTTATAAATCCCTATCTCACAAGATGGGTTGCCAACTGGGTCACGTACAGAACACACACTGTGAAAGTAGCAGATTCCAAATCAGACATCAGACCAGTGACAAGTGGAGTTACACAGGGTTCAGTCCAGGGTCCTCTCCTGTTTGGTATCTACTTCTCTGAGGAGCAGGCCAACACGGAAGGTCTTTGGCTAACAAAGTTTGCAGATGACTGCAAACTAGGAGCCATAGTCGAAAATCCTAAAGATGTGGACAAACTACAAAAGGGACTCACTGCGACAGAAACCTGGTGTCAAAGCCATGGCCTTAAGCTCAATGCCAAAAAGTGTATTTTCATCACCTTTGGTAAAAACTCTGTACCCATAGGTTCATAGGTTTATACTAGGCTATCTGCCCTAGGGCATTTATAAGCCTAGCCAGAGTGTGCGTGGCTTTTGCCACCCCTTAGGTTGAAGAATACTATACCCAGTAGTTAGTTAGCTGTGCCTCTGTCTAGTAGTGACACAGAGATGATACCCGGGGTAAACCTACGATCTCCCATCCACTGGTCAAGATTTCTCTTGAATAGAGCCAGTGAGGAGCTCTGCCTCACATGGACCGGGATTTTGTTCCACAGCATAGGGAGTCTCTGCGTGATGAATCTGTCCCTCCAGCACGTCCTATTTATATCCGTGTTGAGGTTTAAGTCTCTTCATCTGGTGGATTTGGATTTTTTGAGGTGGAGCATGTCCATTAATTCCAGGTTGGACATGGCTTTGTATGTCAGGCACAGATCACCTCTGAGCAGACGGTATGCAACTGAATAGAGCTGGAGTTTCTTCAGTCGGGCAGCATATGACATGTTTTTGAGCCCCTTTATCCTTTTGGTGAGGAACTTTTGGGGTCTTTCCAATTGCTGCAGGTGTCGGGTAAGATACATTCCGGATGGGACATTGTATTCAATCATTGATCGAATAAGTGAAGAGTACAGGGGAACAATGACCTCCCTTGATCTGGATGTGAATCCCTTCATGATCAGGTGGGCAATGTAGAAGGTTTTCCTAACCACTTTGGCAACATGAGTGTCGAAAGAGAGGTTACTGTCTACTTGGGTCACTAGGTCCCTGATTACCTCTTCCATGCTTAATGGATTGCCACCTATGTGATAGTTAGGGGTTACCTTGTTTTTCCCAAAGGGTATGACTATACATTTTTTGGCGTTCAGCTTCAGGCCATGGGTCTGGCACCAGTTAACCGTTTCTATGAGACCTCTTTGGAGGATATCTGTGTCTGATGGATTCTCAACTATGGCGCCCAGTTTGCAGTCATCTGCAAACTTTGTCAGCCATAATCCTCCTATGTTTGTCTGTACTTCTGAAAAATAGATGCCGAACAAGAGGGGGCCCAGGACTGAGCCCTGTGGGACACCGCTTGTGACCGGCTTGGAGTCTGACATGGCACCAGCAACTCTGACCCTGTGGGTTCTGTCCTTGAGCCAGTTTGCAACCCATCTTGTGACATATGGGTTTACATTTAAGCTGGTGAGCTTTTCTATGATACCCGAGTGGGGTATTGTGTCGAAAGCTTTAGCAAGGTCAAGGTAGGCTGTGTGAACTGCCTTACCCTCATCAATGGCCTTGGTGACTGTCTCAAAGAAGTCAACCAAGTTTAAGAGGCATGATTTGCCCTTTACAAAGCCGAATTGGGTAGGATCCAACGTCTGTAGGTCCCCAATGTCTTTATTTATGAGTTCCATTATGATCCTCTCCATAGCTTTGCAGACCAGGCTTTTTAAGCTTATGGGGCGGTAATTACCAGGGTCCGTAGAGGCACCACCTTTGTGGAGTGGGACCACAGTTGCCGTACGCCACTCTTTGGGTACGTATCCTGTGGTAAGGCTGAGGTTAAATAGTAGCCTTATGTGCGGGTTTAGTTCCTCCTTGAGTTCATGTAGCACACAGCCGGGGACACCATCCGGTCCCATTGATGCTGTGTTTTTAGCTTTAGAGAGAGTAGCTCTCACCTGGGCAGCTGAAATGTCTGGGAGGCTACACTCTGCCGGTATAGATATTTTTCATTTTGGGGGGGGAGGGGAGAAATTTGCACTGAACCTGTCTGCCAGTATGTTGGCAATGTCTGTGGGTTCAGTGATTTTTGTATCATTTTGGACTAATTCTGAGCATATCTGGGAGTTCCCACCCAGGTTTCTGACATAGCTAAAGAAGGCCTTGTGATTGTCTTTTGAGTCCTTGGCGATTTTTCTCTCACAGTTGGCCTTGGAAGATTTTATGAGTGATCGTAGTTTTTTACTAGTGTTGATTAGGGATGTCTTCCCTTTTAGGGATTTTGTTCTATCCTGTAGTAGCTTTCTCCTCTTGTTGTACAGTTTGTTTATGGCTGGGGTCCACCAGACCGGGTGCTTGCCTTTGGTGGAAAGGGTCTTGATTTTATTCGGGATTACTTGATCCATGCAATCCTGGAGGTGCTCGTAGAAGGCTTTTGTAAGGGATTCAGTAGCGTGGGTTGTGGTTTCCAATAGCTCGGGGGCCTTGAAGGATACCACACCCATCTTAAGAAGTGTGAAGTTGGCTTTTGAGAAGTTCTTCACTGTGGTCTTTTTTGTTGGGGGTGGGGGAGGGATGTGGATCTCCAGTGTGATTAGTTTGTGGTCCGATCTCACCAATGAGGGATATACTTCCGGTGTGGAGCATTTTGTCCCCATATTTGTGATGATCAGGTCTAGTATATTTTCCCCTCTTGTGGGAATGGTAACTAATTGTTCCATAGCATTAGAGTTTATGAACTCTAGGAACCTTTGGGCTAGGGTATTGGGGCTTGAGTAATGTTCCCAGTCGATGTTTGGGTAGTTGAAGTCACCCAGTATGATGGTGTTTGGAGACACTTATACTCTCCAGTGTCTTCAGGAAGGCTGTGTGGGATTCCTGAGTTTGAGAGGGTGATCTGTAACATGCTACAAACTGTAGGGCAGTTTTGCCTATGGTTACTTGCACCTGGATGGTCTCTGATGCTTCATGCGTTGCCACCAACCTGGAGGTGTGGGTATCCTTGATGAATATGGATACACCACCTCCTTTTGTGGTACGGTCCGGGTTTTGGGGCCGGAACGCATGATATGAGGTAAAACCTGATAGTGCCGGGGTGCTCTCAGGAGCCTTGAACCAGGTTTCAGTCACCGCATAGACATCAATGTTCTCCATACTGAGGAGGGCTTCGAGGGCGTGCATCTTGAGATTTAGACTTCTGGCGTTGAGCAGCATTACCCTTAGTTTTTTTCCATTATTGTTTTCTAGGGCGGAAGGTTTAGAATTTGAGCCTTGCCTAAAAAAGGCACTATGGGGGTGGCAAGAGCCTTGGCCAATATCCGGAAACTTAGAGGTGACAGGTGCAAGCCGTCCTCATGCAGCGTGGCTTGTCAAGCATGTCATCCCAGGCAGACATTGGATCCCCTTAGAATGACACCAGAAGTTAAGCCAATTATTAAAACTGATCATTTTGTCTCTGTATTGTGGCATCATTCTTGGTGAGGGTAGGATACTGCTCAGGGTCAGGGTCATACCAGCCTGGGCTACATAATCTGAGAGCTCCTCTATGTCTCTTTTCATGTAGTCCAGGGAGGTACATCTCAGGTCGTTCACACCGGCATGGACAATGACTGAGTCATACTTGTAATTGCTGTGAGGTGACCTGAGTGCTTGTGTTATGTGGCGGATTCTAGCGCCCGACAGGCAGCTTACTGTGACCCTCTCCTTGCTCAGTCTGGTGAGTGGGACGTCAGTGTGTCTGACTATGAAGTCACCTATGACAAGTGTGTCTGGCATTGTGTTTGGCCTTAAGGGCTGTGATTGATTTGCACTCTGACTTTGTGATCTATGTGTTATTTGTGTTTTGTCATGAGGTGGCAGTTGCTTGGGTGTCTGCTTTGGAGGCCTCTGCTGTTTAGGTAGATTTTTGATCAGTGCCTCCGAGTATGTCTTTGTGTGTTTATGTGTTTGATTTGTAGTTGTGATAGTTCTATGTGAGACTGGGTGTGTGGTGTGTGTGGTTACCTTCTCCACCTGTCTGGTCTTGCCAGTCCTGAGTTGAGAGAGCTCAGCCTCCAGTTTGGCTATATAGTTGCATCTCTCACATGTATTTGTGTTTTGTGGGAGGAGGAGAGGGTTGTCTGTGTACATGAGGCAATTGTAACATTGCCTCAATATTCCCAGATTCACCAGCTGGACAGGAGAGGACGCTAGCAACTGACCCTTCAACATGCTAGAAGAAATGAGAAGTTTGAGGTGTAACTGAGTTAGAGAGGACTTATAGGGAAGTGGGTACTCAAAGGGGATTTAGGCTAGTGAAGTACTTTGTATAATATAGAAGTGCTTAACCTGACAAAAAAATGCTTTAGGAACAAGTGCTGAGCTTTTCAGATAAAGGATAGACTGTTTAGATTACAAGTAGAGAAGTTCTAAGGGAAAAAATGAAGAGCAGACTTTACGGAGCCAGAAATAGTTTAACCTTGTTTAACCGGCGCTGCCTGATGCTGCTCTAGTGGCAACTCCGTGCTAAAGCGTGCTTTATAGCAGGGGGCTTGAAAAAGCAGGAAATGACCCAAAATGGCCAATAGACTACAAGTTTCTGGCTGGAACCACTCCCTTAAGGACAAACAGGCTGCTCAGTGCTCCCCACTCCCACTGGTGAGCAAAGAAACTTCCCTTCGACCAAATAAGGAATAGAATAGCACAGGAACCAAGACAAAGCCCAGGGATCAGCAAAATCTGATGACTGGACTAAACTAGTTTAGTAAGGCAGGAAAATAAGATATTTTTTTTTGTTTTTTTTAGTTTTTTTTTCACAGAGACAGGCAGAAACAACAATAAATGCTTTGAATTTTGATTAAATGCTATCAAAAAGCTAGCACACTTGAGTGTAGCAGCTTACAGTTAAAGTTTAAGTAAAACAAACTTAGAAGTGCAACACAGTAATTTTGGCTCAGAAAAACAGTAAAAAAAGGTGACAGAGCTTTTAAACAGGCAAAAACTGTGGTCGAAATGCACAAAGAGTCGAAAAAGCACAGAAAAAAATACTTAAATCTGGAAAAGTTGCTCTTTTAGCTCTCTGCTGCTTGCAGAACTCTGCTGGACACCATGAGGAGCTGTGTAGAGTTCTCTACAAGCCAAAAAGCACCAAAGCGTGCTTTATAGCAGGGGTTGGAAAAAGCAGGAAATGACCCAAAATGGCCAATAGACTACAAGTTTCTGGCTGGAACCACTCCCTTAAGGACAGGCTGCTCAGTGCTCTCCACTCCCACTGGTGAGCAAAGAAACTTCCCTTCGACCATGAACTACCACATAGCGGGTAGTCTACTTAATTCCGAAAATGGGATGAGACCTTGGGACAGAGGTTCACAGTAGTCTCTCCTTTGATAATCACATCGCCACAGTGGTCAGGAAATGCTTTTACGTGGCTCTTCTCATCACAAAAGGATTCTCAACCAGAAAAAAAAGAGGTCATTGTTCCCCTCTACTCATCACTCATTAGAACCATTATAGAGTAAAACACCCCTTTTGGCATGTACCTCACAAGAAATCTACAACAACTGGAAAGCCAACAGAAATACCTCACAAAGAAGATTACTGGCCTCAAACAGATGCCCTATGCAGACCGTCTCAAAAAACTACAGCTTTACTCCGTCGCCTATCGCCTACACAGGGGTGATCTCTGCGTAACATACAAAGCTATGTCAAACCCAGAGCTGTTGGACATGCTCCACTTAAAGAAATCCCAATCCCTCCGAGCTACATGCTCTAGGGACCTAAACCTTGTCACCACAATAAACAGAACATGCTGGAGGGATAGATTCCTGTCCCACAGACTTCACATACTCTGGAACAGACTACCTATCTATGTCAAACAGAGCTCCTCATTAGCACTCTTTAAGAAAAATCTTGATGATTGGATGGGAAATGGGAAATTCACCCCGGGGATCACTTCTGTGGCTCTGCTCGACAGGGGCACATGAAAATAATTCTTGGGCGCGAAAGCCAGGTTACATTTTTTGCCTAGGCTTGTATGGGCCCTAGGGCCGATAGCCTAGTACCTACCTATGAACCTATGAACATGGATGCAACAGTATAAGTACATTATAAACATATATATAAATCTATATATATATATTTTTTATTTATTTTACATTTGTAAGCGGAGGCCCGGGGAGAAAAGCTCCACATTGCAAATAATTGACATTTAAGTAGTTACATTGAAATCAACACATTTAAGAAATCAGTAACAATTTATAGTCAAGGTTCCATGTAATTGAAGCAAAAATTGTGGGTTCATGGTAGTCATATAGAGATAACATTATACATGTTAGAAGTGTGTAAGAGAAAGACATGTATATCAAGGTTGAATGTAAGAATCCCAGTTAAGATAAAAGGTGGTTAGCTAAGAAGGAAAGTTTTTGTGAATGTAATATAGAGGGGGAGAAGAGTATAGGCTCAGAATGGGTAGGAATCAAGCTATATTCCTGATATTAGGATTCTAAAGATTGTAGAGAAGTGTAATTTGTCTGGGATGTGGAAGGTTATTAATGAGCATTTCACTTGTGTGAGCGAAGTTTCGCTTACGTTTCTCATTAAAAATATAGGTATTTATTTTTGGTTTTTGGTTAGTCTAGGTGGAGACATGGACATAACTATGTATTTTCTTACCTTTTTGGTTAGTCTGGGTTAAGACATGGCCATAGCCATTCACTGTTTAGATAGATGTTTAGTGATGTTTTAAATTGGGGCAGGGAGGATATAGTTGTTAGTTCAGCAGGAAGTAGGTTCCATTTTTTTCCAGCAGAGTTGGAGAATATAGATTCACCAGCTGAGTTGTTGGCTTTGGTTGTTTGTACCAGCATTTTGTTAGATGAGTGGAGGGATGCTAGGTTGGTGTAGGGGGTAATAATATTAGGCAGAATGGGAGTACTGGTAGGTAGATAGAGGGTTTTCTGTAAAAATATAAGTTGGTTATAATGGAGCTGATTGGGTAGTTCTAGCCAGCCTAGGTTGTGAAGATTTTGACAGTGGTGGGTTCTATTGGCTGATCCGGTGGCAAATCTAGCTATATTGTTATAGAAGGTATTGATTTTGTTAAGGTTTGATTTACTTAGATTTGTAAGGATGGGCAAGGCGTAGAGAAGGGTTGACAGCTGATGTGTCCGAGCTATGGCAGTTCTGGCAGATGGGGTTAAGAATTGTTTAATCCTATACAAGGAACATATTTTTTGGTTAACTGTTGTAACGTTTTTTTCTATATGGGTATCATACTACAGATTATTATCAATGATTACTCCAAGTAGTGTAGTGCATGGTTCAGGGGAGATTATGGTGCCATCGTTCGATGAAATTGCAATTTTTGGTAATGTTAAATTGCGGGTAGAGGAGAAAAGAAGTTTTGTTTTGTTTGGGTTAAGCAGGAGGCGACAGTTATTCAGCCAGTTTTCTATTTTATTGAAGGTGATTTTGGATAGAGATTGTAGTTGTCTGGGAGTGGAGGGAGACACACACATTATATATATATATATATATATATATATATATATATATATATATATATATATATATATATATATTAATATATTACATACACACGTGTGTGTATATAAAGAAAATGTAAGAAATTAGTATATATATATATATATATATCTATATATATATATATATATATATATAAATAACACACACACACGCACACACACACACACAAATATACACACAAAGACACACACACGTGTACAAAAAAAGACAAGACACACACCCATAAATCTATACATGTTGATATATTGATAAATGCAATTACTACAAAGTTTATACAAGTTGGTACTTTCATACCTTTAGATACCCACCCTACCCACCTTCACTGTTAAATCCACCAAAAAATTATTACTATCTTTATTCCACACAGACTCTTATATTGTCATCCTGTATATCTCTGTCAACGCTTACTTTTTGGTTTGAGGACATTCAATCTTCATTTATGCTCTACCACCATATGTTAGTCCATTTTCAGTCAGTCTGTAGCTGATGTAATGGCATTCACAAATGGATTCTCAGATAAATTATAATTAGTGCAACACATTAAGTGTCATAATATAATAGTACATTCAAATCACTTTCTCATTCCTGTTGACCTCTTTCACAGCAAGGAGTACTCGCAATGTTTTTTTTTTTTTTTTCTAAGAAATGCCGGTGGTAGGCTTCACTGAAAGCAGTATTACCCGATTACATTTGCCCATCTGTTCTCAAGCTACACATTGAATATTGGTACGTGACTGTCAGTTTTTATATATCTGTCTACACATACATGCAGAAATGTATGTCATAATATATGTTTATGTTTTACATATACACAACCACACTTACAAGTGTCATTATATATATATACACACACACACACACACACACACACACACACACATATATATATATATATATATATATATATATATATATATATATAGTAAATGTATAAATACACAAACACATATGCTTATACACACACAGACATACATATGTACACTCAGTGTTAAGCGTGTGTGTGAATCTGGGTGTGTAGTACAGTGCTATTAATAAGTCACTGAATCAAAATTAGCAATAGTTTTGATACACTCCAATAACTTTTTAAATTTTGTTTAGTACTTTTATTATAGTCAGTAAATCAAGGTTGTACATAGATGATGACTGAATCACTGACATGAATAACACAGGGCTAAAATACAAATATAATTACAATATAAAACACAAAATTCAAAAGCTATTCAAGATATCATTTATAGTTTTCAATGACAGAGAAAACAATTAAGTAAACAGACATGAAACAACATCAATCCTCAAATATTGATGGCCGGAATCCGGTATAGGACCCTGAGGATCGGGATATTTATCCCCGATACGTCATATACAGCAGCTCGGGATGGGTCTTCTTACTCTACTTCCAAGCCTGCCATACCTCCACAATGTGAACTGCCGGTATGCGGTGTGACGGTTTCGCTTATTTTCATCTGCTTCCTGTGGCAGACCAAATACAGAAGTGTGATAAGCATGTGCAATTTGAAGAACACTTCTGGGCAGAACACATTCCTGCATTTCCTGTGGATAAGAAGAAACATGTAATTACTAGGTATTGTGAAATACAAGTGAAAATTGACACAAATGGCGCTATCACATTGAAGGTATGATGTCCATAAATTGTGATGTACTTGTGATCATTACCCTATCAACATGCATGACTTCATTTCCGATGAGTCTTGCAAAACAGAAATGATGCACCAATTGTCTATAAATTTTTGGTTAGCTTACTCCTGTAAAGTCTGAATGTGATGATGGTAAAGTTATGCAGAGATGTACCGAGACACTGAAGGCAAAAATGGGTACGTTCAATTAGTTTTAGCTACAATTTTAAATTAGTCAAACAGCTTACTCATGACTAGACACCAGTTTACCTAAGCATATTGATGCATGTAGCCTTCATATTCTCATCCTGTCCGTTTACCGTCTGTTACTTGTGTTGTTAGACGCAATGCAGCCTATGCGGATAGCAGTGGACTACATCTCCATCACTGCTAATGCTTACTGCTAATGCTTTGACCAATGCTTTATTATAGAAAATTGATGCAACTGATTACAACAAAGATGGAACACATATGTTGACTGATTTAGTTACAGATATGTAGAATAAGTAGCCTTACTTGAACATTAAAAATAACAGACGCAAATGTGTACACAGTGCTGACTGTGAAAAAAGATCCAACTAATTCACTGTGTTTCATTCAATATGTATCCAGTTTATTGGTAAATCAAATTAGAAGGGAATGTAGTTACAGTATCTCGCATCCTTACCCGCAGAACTGATATGCGGGCTTGTGGCTCATAACTGCAGCAAACACTCAACACTTCCGTAGGCATTACTCGACAGTTGGTGCAAACACACCATTCAGGAACATTGCGCCATGACTGTGTTGCAGAGTGTTGGCGGATGGCATTGGAAGTGGCCCACAGAAGTTCACTGATAAGGGTTGGTTTCATTTCCGCTATAGTTACACATAAATCTTGAAGTTCCTCTCTTGTAAGTGCTTGAATTTGATCCTAATCATAAAAAAGTAACATTGCAATGAACCCACATGAGTACCTACATATTGAATACTGTCACATAGTAGTTGAGTTAATCTCTCAGTTGAATACATATAGATGCAAGTTATTTACTAAGTGTTGTACAGTACCAACATTTGCGTGCTAAGCAACAAGACACGTTACTGTGCTAAGTATCATAGTCTGTCATGTGTAAAAAAAATATTAGTATAAGGAAGCATCATGGGAATGATCATATGTACAGTACGGTAGCAGTAGTACCAGTTATTTACTAAGTGTTGTACAGTACCAACATTTGCGTGCTAAGCTACAAGACACGTTACTGTGCTAAGTATCATAGTCTGTCATGTGTAAAAAAATATTAGTATAAGGAAGCATCATGGGAATGATCATATGTACAGTACGGTAGCAGTAGTACCTTTAAGTGTCCAATACTGTTCGCTGGTATTCTTCTTCTGGTGTTTATGTTGACACACACTCTTGTTAAACTTGATCTTGGTTGTACCAGTTGTGAGGAGTAGCTGCTGAGGTGCTGGCAGTAGACGGAAATCTTGGATTTTCCATGGTTGATCCACTAGCAATAGCAATTTGACTTGTAAGGGCAATGCTGTTGTTATTTTTCAGGATAAAGCTATGGGAAGAAAGTTTTGGCAATTGTTTTAGTGAGTAGTAATGACAACGCCAGGTCATCAGATAAACATATTTAACCCCTGTCTATGACAATTACTGATAATTATGTATTTGAGATATGCTTGTAAACAATGTGCAGATACAGCACAGTAAACTGTATTCAGTCCTACCCGTGACACAACATGCTGATTGAACTCACATTAGTACTCGTGAAGCACGTAAGCCAGACGATTCAATAAGTAACATTATTCTAAGCATACTATCAGTCTACCATGTTATTGTATGCTGCTAGACTCCAAAATACATGGCTGATATCAGTGACATGCAAGAGCTAAAAATTGTTGAATATGTGATGATTATAGATAATCACAGTATTATTACATTTGAGTTTGGGTTCCCATCAAGTCTCCCACGTAAATCTGCAGTCAAATGGCATTCTCCATCCATTTTACGGCCACAGCTTTAATAATTCTTTTTGTACCGGCAGCATACAACAGAGACACCGCAAGACAATGGATAAGGAGTACTGTGATTCTCGAGTGTGAAAAAATAAGTTGCTATTTCTTTATTACATACACTTGCACTTTCAGTGTTATGTAAACTCCCGCTATGCATATGTTGGCAATCAACACACAAAGTGGATGCTTGCTAGCGGCGTAGTCCATGCATAAGTCATCTTCATATCACAGTAATTGGACGGGTCTATATCAGTTCATCCAAACGTCTGAAGTTGGAACACCATATGTTCTAACTTAAAACCACAAACAAGTCTCAGAATAGTGATTTTTTTCCCCAGGGAACATCATACACACACATACAGTCAAAATCCTACATCTAACCCTACACTAAACTGTACATACACTAATACCTATCCACTTACCTTAACCCAAACCCTAACGCCTGTGACTATCACGCACTCACCTGATCCATGCCCTAACCCTAAATCACCTATCCCGAGCTAATCCTAAAGTCTTTCACTATCGCACACCCACCTTACCCGCTCCCTAACCTTAGCTCATCTAAGCCACGCCCAAACCCTAACGTCCACAAAATCACACACTAACCTGAACCCGACCCATAACTTCCCATCACAGTCCTGATACTGGCGAAGCCACTGAAAAGGCAGTGTTCTGCGGCTTACCAGTATTCAAACATCTGGGATTGCATATTCATCTGTTTTGATGGACTGATATACACCCTAATTGGATAGCTCAGGTGCATTGAGTCACTGATCTGTGTCAATGCCAGATGATATGGAAGCTGTATCAATCATTATTTGTCATACCTGTGTTAATGCTAATTCCAAAAGCAGTACCAGCATTGCACTGGAATGAAGTATGTTAGAGAACAATGTGAAGTTTGTCAAAGTTTATTAGAGAGCAGAGGGATGTGGCAGGCTGCAGTTTTAATAGAAGTTCAGACCCTTGATCGGCAACAGACAAACATGACAGAGTGTCATATGATTCAAGTGTAAAACATCCTTTATAAGGTGTATGAGCTAAGGACAGGTCGAAATGTTCTGCCAAATGGGTGGGTGGATTGGTGCATGGTACTAGTGTAGAAACTGTTCTAATGGACACTGAGTGTCAATGTGAAGGCAATGAACAGGTTACCACTTGGACAGTTTAAATGGCTGTTCTGATTATAGTAGGAAACCAGAATGGGGGTACTCATAATACACTGGTATAGTCAGTGTCAATATGAAGGCAATGAACAGGTTACCACTTGGGCAGTTTAAATGGCTGTTCTGATTATAGTAGGAAACCAGAATGGGGGTACTCATAATTATATTGGTGGTAGTTGAGAAATCTGGAAAAGGCAACTGAGTGATTGAAACAGTCTGATCTGGAGAGACTCTGGTCATCAAATGACATATTGTAACTGCCTGTACAATTAACAGAGACAGTTGCCATTAATAACCTTGGAACAACTCTAGATTTCCCATGGATCAGTTGACCATGAGAAGTACTGAATTAAGTTTGTGTAGTACCGTAAATACTGTGATGTATGCAATGTCCTTTGACAGTCAATATTTCGAGTGCTTTGATCAGAGACAGATTATGTGCACCCGTCACTGAATAACTGTTGAACAGACCGGTCAAATCCAGTACCAGTTAAGCATTTCATCAACCAAGGATGTCAGCTTCACTGTAAAAAAAATTAATAAAAACATAGCTGATTAGTAACTCACCAAGTGCATGGTTGGTAGCAACTGTAGGCTTTGCATGCCATATACACTGAATCTACACATCTGATTGAGGGCCTTGGAAACCCTGTATTCCACAGAGAAAACGCGAGGCATGGTTCATGACTAGAAGGCTGGTTGATGGGGGAGGTACTGGTGCAATTGTTGATTGAATACAACGAGGATCCCCTGCAGCTAGCACAACTGGTGTGTTAACAGTGCTTGTTGATTGTAGTAGTTTAAAAATAATATTTTTCTTGAAGATGTCAAAGTAACCATATTCTTTTCTAACTTTCCTCTGTACAATTGTCCAACGGCAGGTGTTTCTGTTGAACTTACGATGGTACCTTTAAGTATAGAATATAATTGTTAATCGACAGCTATGTACATATAGTAAAAAGTAGATTATAATGTGACAACTGTTTAATTCATGTTAGTACTGTGAACGGGAAAGGGAAATATGCTTTATTTATGACATTTAGATTGATAAAGGTCATTGTCAATGCAACTAGACACTACTCATGGCAGCAATGGTAAATATTATGCAAACAGTAAACATCTTTTTTGGCACCAAGTCATTTGGATGAAGATATGCACTTACACTTGTTTGCCTTGCTTGGTCTTGAGGTAGGTCCGATTAAGATGGATGTTATGGTCTATTGCTGCTAGATAATTACGTGCACAATAGATGGGATATGAGTATGAGTATCGTTTGGAGGAAAACATTAAAATGTGCTGATGGAATTGTTCCAGGTCTGCTGTGGTCCTGAGGATGTATGTTGGTAACAGCCCCCAAAAAAAATGTGAAAAAAAAAAATGCAAATTTAAATTAAATATTTGTCACACAGTAGTGTATTGAATTTTCTGTTCTTTACCTGTAATGCAGGAAGTGATGAATATTTTGAAGGAATTTAGGGTCTGTAATAACTTTCTCCAATGCCTCATACACTTTGCTGCCCGGCTCTATCCAATGCCTCATACACTTTGCTGCCCGGCTCTATCCATGGAGTTGTCTGATCTTTCCCTAGTGTCTCATGATTGCAATGAACCATACAGTCCCCGTCAGCACCACGAACCTGCCACTCATGTTCGTTAATCACGTGGTGCAAGACACCGCCCCACTGCATCTGTAAATAGACGAATAAATGCCTCATTATGTGGCATCAGAGCATATGAATACCTACATATAAGGTTGTTAATAACATGGATTTACCATAAACTCTTCCACTGTGCTAGTATGCTGGCAGCAATACCAGAAATGATTCCTGATGTCTTTACACCATTTCCACAGCACTCTGCATCCTTTTTTCTGACCAGCCTATGCAAGGTAGTGTAACATGTATGTATGTGAGTACTGAAATGGCAATGTCAGATTTATGTATAACAAAAGGTGCACATTATTGTCCAAACACACTTATGTATAGTTACCTTATTAATTCTTCGCGATAGATTTTTAGCAGCATGCCAGATGTCAAAAGAATGATAGACTGTTGAATAACGCGTGCCTGTAAAGGGTTGTAAAGAAAAGTATGAGGTTACTGTAACAGTGGTACTGTGTCAATGATTATAGCTTGTTTATGAATCCTTTGTCAACAGCATATGGTGTTACACGTGGAATCATAATTTATGTGACGTGACGCAGTACCTCTACTGCCATGAATGACTTTATGATTGTAAACAAAGTGTGACAGAATGCAGCTGTTCATCTAGTCTGCATCCACATAAAACACAGGTCATACATGTCCTCATTCAAGCACAAGTTGGAAGTCCTGATAAGAACTAAAACATTTCACCCAGAACCAATCCCTGTACTACGAAGAGATACTTGAATCGCGGAAATGTCTGTCATGGATGGGTTGACACAATTACTAAATGATTTAATGCCACTGATTGTCAATGGAGGTACCCGATAGCAAGGTACCATAGCACTGATCGGATGAATGTCTATCCAATATGTATGCATTCTTTATTTTCAATATCAAATAGTTCACAAATTGTGGATACTTACGCATGAGTTTCGCAATTTGAGAATGTGCATCCGTGACCACCTCATCCACACTGACCTCTATGAACTTGGTCATGCATCTCTGCAACTTTCTCCATTTTAGAGGAGCACAGCTCTGTTTCCCGCTTGTCAACTACAGTCATCATAAGTACTTCCTTGGTGTTCAGATCCATGCATGTGTATGTACAATACTGAGCTGAATGGCCTGGACTGGCCATCCTTGCATCACCTGCATGAAGAGAAGATGTGTAAAGACTTGATGAGGTTTGGAAGTACTGTTCCAAAAACTAAAAAAAAAAAAATAGAGAGGCATAGTGAATACCCATGACTGCAACTGCAGCATTTTGACATTCAGTGAGCATTCTGCTCACCATCCCCTCCCAATAGTTATTGATTACCGGGACAATGTATAGGTGTTGGTACCGGCAAAAGGCAGAACGAGATATAAAAGGTAGATGTAAACATCTTGCTAACAATGAAATCTTGGCATAGTTGTTGCCTGTGAGAGTAGTTGCAGCAGCAAGCATTAAATCTCCGGCATTTAAACCACTCTTTGAGGCTGGCTGGACCATTTGTAGACTGTGTGACCCCTTGAGCACACCTGCAAGAGAAACAGTTGTGTGTTTAGATTGTGGCAGCATCTATAACCAGAAATGTGTTATCTGACCATCAACAGTCAGCACATTTACCCATAGTAATGTGATGCAAGATCCAGACTGTTGAATGGAATGCTGTGGCTCCATCCCACATATGCGACAAACTGAAAAATTGCACTGTTGTACAAGTTGCATAAGATTTTTCTGGTACACCAACAGTACAGTGTCCTGTGTAATCAAATCTGCAATGCGATCAATAAAATTTGAACTTTCTGTGGCTTGGTGAACATGCATAGATGATTTCCTTCTGTTTCTGGGTTGAACTTCCAAATATTCATTCTCCACGCCTTCTTCAGCATCACTATATTGTAAAGGTTGACTGCAATTGAGCCATGATTGAATGTCAGGGCAGAGTAACAATCGATATATGCAAGAAAGAAAATTAGGCAGAGTACTGCATGAAGTCAGGTGTATTAGCATGGATTAAGTAAAGTATATCAGAATGGAAATGCGAAAAATGGTTGAAGGCATACCAGTCGGACTCATCAGCCAAGCTTGTTGAGTGGCATTCTATATGAATAACAGAATCGGAATGTTCTGAGTTTAAATTCAAAGATCTGAGTGTTTAAAAGGGAAGATATGATATGAAACATATTCAGTAACTTAACTGTTTTAAACTGCATTTGTGAGGTAGTGTGGGAAAGTAGTCATACTCACCGTGCAACGTTCATACCTCTCTCTGAAGAAGGCATATTTTTCTGTATGGACAGGCGACTTGGCAGAAGACAGCCAATGTCTTCAGTGGGCTCCTCAGAAGCTACTTGCAATGGGTTAGTACCATTGTCATTACCTGTAGCACTGCTGAAAGATAAGAATGCACTACTCACTAAGTACGTGCTATTATAGCAATAACCCATGCCTGGGTGTGGGTAATGCTGGATTTACCCACGGTTGGCATGGTTTGGTCGCCCTCGGGACCAAACCATGCCAACCGTGGGTAAATCCAGCATTACCCACACCCAGGCGTGGGTTATTGCTATTATACTATGGCATTATTTAAGAAAAGAAACTATTACTTTTCTTAAAGTATGGCATAGTATAATGCCTGTTTGCTGCCCTTCCACAGATGTCTGGCATCCGCGGCAGTTCTGATGTACTGCGCTGCGTACACCAGAGTTGTAGCAAACGGAGAAAGCAAGATCTCCGTTGCTTTTACTGTTTCGCTATGTTAAATGGGTTTAACATAGTGAGACAGTTTAAAATAAGCAACGGAGATGTCCGTTGCTTATTTTAACTGTCTCGCTATGTTAAACTCATTTAACATAGCGAACATTAAAAACGCAACGGAGATCTTGCTTTCTCCGTTGTTTAAAACCTGTCGCTATGTTAAATGGGTTTAGCATGAGACAGCTTTAAAATAAGCAACGGAGATTTCCATTGCTTATTTTAAAGCTGTCTCGCCATGTTAAACCCATTTAACATAGCGAGTTTAAAACGAGTTATACTAATGGAAAAAAGTCCGGGCGACCGGACCTTTTTCCATTAGTATAACTCGATTTACAACGGGCACGCTGGCCAATCAGCGTGCACGTTTTGGAATAATAATGGGGGGTCAAGGTATAATCATTAATAATTACTTTCATATGCTGATACATTGTGTCACATTTCATTACACAGTGATGATGCACCCAAAGCTTGTTGCTGAAAGAGTAGAGGATGACAATGAAATGTTGTTGACCTCCTGTAAGGGCTGTTCTGTAGAAGGCTTTGGTGTGGAATGCAGCACTGGCGCACGCAAATCGACCAATTCTTCTTCATAGACTTGTCTGTTTGTATAATACCTGTAACAGGATTAAAGTAATGCATTAAACTAGGGATAAGGAGTCCAACATCACTGCTTTTAAGTGTTTGAGACTTTGTTTCAGTAATCATGTAACTACTAGCAGTATTGGCATGCAGTGCAGTCCACTGCTGAAGGAACACATGAGCACTGACAACGTGCAGTTAGTAGGCAATGCTATGGACAGAAGATATTATTCTTTATTATCTATAGCTGTTCACCATTAACCTATCCTAATGCCATAAAGATTATTTTTCAGTATGTTGTGCAAGAATATTAACTGTGGTAAGCCTTGTTGAATGCTGACAGGTTAGAGATGAAATGACAAATTCAAATATTGACAACATTTTTAAGAGCGGATAAGTCATTTGAGAACAAATTCCGAATTAACATTAACTTCATAAGGAGTGTAGCATAACAGGCAGTAGACCATAGATTAAAAGTAAACTTGTTAAAACTCACAGATCAAGCAGGATCTTAGCCACTGCTGAATGGGATGACAAGTGAAGGGAATGCTTTAAAGACATCCAGCGATCAAACTGCTCTCCAATTGCAATGTGACTTTGGGAACGCTTTGCATCATGCTGTTTGATACGTTTTCTTGCAGACTCAGTCAAAGATGAGAGTTTCCCACGCTTCCTTGGAACAGGTGTTGTAGCTGTGCACACTGGCATGGCAGACATTGGTGATCCTGTTCAACTGAAGAGCCTAATTAATGTTTCAAATATCACAACAAATTTTAACTGCATCCGCATTAGTATGATACTCCATTCAAGCACTATGAACGAAAGCTATGCATGTCAAGCCCATTAAGGGGCAGCAGTGTGACAGACTGGTAAAAGATATGCACTTATTACTTGAGTAACGTCAGAGCACGATGTTTGGGAACCAACTGACACAGACATTAAGAATGACATAACCTGTAGTGTCATGGAAAAGCATGTTTCTTATCCCTGTTAAAGCCCTGGTACCACAAGCAGTGGAAAATAAGTGATCCTCATCTAAATGGGAGGTGTGTAAGGTAGACACGCATTTAACGCGAGTATCAACACTTGGCATTTTGTGATCACACTACACACAATGAAAAACAAAATATTTCTCTAACAGAACTATAAGCACTTCACTAACAGCTATATTAACAAACACAAGAAAAATGGTCAATAGCAACAGAAAGCATTCTAAAAGTATGGTTAGAAGGAACCTGCTGCAGTGTGAATATCAAACAGGAGTCAAAATACTACACAAAAAGGAATATGCACTCACTTGTCTTCTTCACTAGCTTTATGCACTAGTGAGGGCAACCATTAAAAGACTGGAGTGCATGCAGATGATGACCAGTCATTAAGTATGTCTGCAGTAGGTGATGAGAAGGCATACACTGTCGCTCCCATGATCCACAGTTAAACTGGAATATATGACAGAGAAGTATATATCCACTTTTACACAGCTGTTATCAATCCAATTACACTACTATACTCTGTTAAGCAACATAGTAGCAAGCAGTGGAACAGCCAGGCAGGGAGGGGAAGCAAAGAAGGAGTAAAACCTGCTATAGTCTTTTGTGTTCTGTGAAGCACTGCACTTACTAAGAGGCATTTGAAGTTCCCTGTTGTAGATTGGGTAAACAACTAGTTGTGTCTTCATGGGAGGGGTGAGGCTGTTTTGATAGAGTTCTCCTTTTGTAGTGAGTGAATGGACTGCACAATGAAGTGTTGTCACAACCACCTCAAGCGTTTTTTTTTTGTGGGCAGGCAGTGAGGCAAGAAATACAAGCCAAAGCAGCATGCCAGCTGGCTAAGTGATGTGCTTTTACTGATGAGCTATGAGCCAGGTGACACAGAAGAAAGTGTTCCATTGGCTGAAGGGGATGATGACGACAAGGCACAAGGACATAAATGGATTCACAGGATCCTTGGAGGTTACTAGGCTATTGATCCTTAGGTCCGTATAAGCAGAGTGCTGAGTTTAGCCCCTGTTTAATGCAGTCAGGAACCAAAGGCCCAGCATGGACACAGGGGGCTACTTCCTCTTTTCCATGCAGTGATCCAGGTTGCACATAAAAAAGGGCTACTAAGGTAGTCTGCTTGACATGTTGAGATAGTCTATTCCACAGGTGGGGTAGTCTCTAGGACACCAGTCTATCCCACCAACAAGTACTATTAATATGACAGACCAGGTTGAGGTCATCTTTATGGGTTGCTGCAGTAGGCGGTGTCGGAGATTGCTGTGTATGCCAGACATATTCCACAGGTGGGGTAGTCTCTAGGACACCAGTCTATCCCACCAACAAGTACTATTAATATGACAGACCAGGTTGAGGTCATCTTTATGGGTTGCTGCAGTAGGCGGTGTCAGAGACTGCTGTGTATGCCAGACATAGTTCACCTGTGAGAAGTCAGTATGAAGAGTAGAGGGGGAGTGGATTTAGTTTATCGATGTAGGTTCAATGTTTGAGGCCCTGGATGCTCCTGTTGAGGAACCTCTGTGTTCTGTCCAGCTGCTGCTTGTGGTTTGTGAGGTATATGCCAAAGGTGACGTTATAGTTAACAATTGTACATACAAGGGAAGAAAACATGGACGTTACAACCTCTTTGCCACTGGATGAGATACCCTTACTTGTGAGTTAAGCCATGTAGAAAGGTTTCCGTACAACAGAAGCAGCATGGTGGTCAAAAGTCAGGCTGCTATGACCCTTTTTGACAAAATCACTCAGTACTGATTACTAACAACGTACAACATCCAAAGTAAACAAAGTGATAATTTTGTGTGAATGTCACTCGGCCCAAAGAGGATGGTGATATATGTATGGCATGCAGCTTACATTCTTGCAACTTTGAAAAACAAAGAAAATGACAACACAAATAATGAAAAAAGCTATACGCCGGAGGGAGGGGGGGGGGCACACCTGCAACCCCCACACACACCCTACTTAAAATATACCATCTTTGGCATTGCAGTACAGTGCTGTAAAGTGAAAATTCGCCTTGCCACAATGTCTGTCAAACTCAGTTTTCTGATTCAAATTTTATAAAAAATAAAGTTGCAACAATAATGATTAGAAGTTGTACAACTTCAATCATATGATAGGTACCCATTTCTGGCGCCATTAATTAATTTGGGTGAGACTCGCTCTGTCTGATGACCACATCACTTGGGAAATTGATGCATGCACACAGCTAGAAGTCATCTGGAAATTTGGCCTATCATACCCCAATGGGTTTGTCATTTACTGAAGAGAAATAGATCCGTAATAGCAGAGGCCCCAAGACTGAACTGTTTGGGTATGCAGCTCATTATGGGTACAATGCTTGAGGATGGATTTCACTATTTTGATTTGGTGGTTTCTACAAGTGAGTGAGTTTGCCACACAACATATAACATATATAATAACATATGCCAAGTAGATATAAGAAATGTAGACACACCTGTTAAATTGAATTTTTTTTTGTGACATAAAAAAATTAGACCACAATAAATCTATTAAAAACTTTTACCACCTAGTGACCTATAAGGCGTACAAAGCAATTGAAAAACAAAAAAATGTGTTAGTCTAAAAAATATAATAAAAAAAATGAACAATAAGATGGTTGCATAAGCATGCACCACCATAAACTAATACTTTGGTTAAGAACATTTTGATTTCATTGCAACATGCAGTCTTGGGTACACACCTGGCATGAATTAAAGAGACTGTGATTAACCCCTACTAAAGTTCAGCTGTCTTTGCAGATTTACTCAATTCCTGCCACTGCAAAAACCATGGTTCGCACAGAACTTACAAAGCATGCAAGGGATCCAATTGTTGAAAGGTATCACTCATGAGGGGTACAAAAAAATCTGCAGACCATTGGCTATACCAGAGAACAGTGAAGTCAGTCATGAATAATTGCAGAAAATACTGGAGAACAGTAATCTTGCAAAGAACTGGACGTCCATCCGTAATCAATGAAAATACAATTAGAAAAGTGGTGAGGGATGCTGCTAACAGATACAGCAACACTGAAGGAGCTGCAGGAATTTCTGTCAAGAACTGGTTGTGTACTAGATGTGACAAATCTCCCGTATTCTACATATGTCTGGACTATGGGGTACGGTTGCAGGATGGAAGGCTTTTTTTAACAAGAAAAAGACCCATGCCCAGCTAAAGTTTGCAAAATAATACAGCAACTGTAACAAAAGCATGTGAGAAAATGAGTTAGTGTTTGATGAGACCAAGGTTGAACTTTTTGACCACAACTGAAAATGGATTGTTCGGTGCCAAAAAAATAAAAAGACTTAGCATGACCAGAAGAACACCATACCCCAGGTGAAGCAAGGTGGTGGCAGTATCATGCTCTGCGGTTGTCTGTGGATGTAATCAAGGTGGAGGGAATTATGAACAGTTACAAATACCAGTAACTTCTGGCCCAAAACATTCAATTTTCTGCTAGAAAGCTGAAGAGGACTTTCACCTTTGATCACTGCAATGACCACAAGTATAGATCCAAATGAGCAAACGAATGTTCACCAGAAAAAAATAAGGTTTTGGAATGGACCTGATACAGCCCAGACCTAAATCCCATATAAAATATGATGGGTGACCTGAAAAGGGTTGTGCACAAGAGATGTCCCGGCAATATGACAGATTTGGACCGCTTTTGCAAGGAAGAGTGTGCAAATACTGGCATGTCAAGATGTGTCATGCTGGCAGACTGCTTTGCAAGAAGACTGAATGCTGTAATGTAATGAAAAGGTGCTCATACCAAGTATAACTTTCAGGGTGTCGAGAGTTATGAAAACAGCTTATTGTATTTTTTTTTTAATACACCTACAGATTTTGTTGTTCTTGAATTGAGTTGTACTGTTTATAGGTCATATTAAGGGTGGGAAAAGTTTTGAAATGATTTATTGTGGTCTAATTCTTTTGTTATTACAAAAGATGGCATTTTTACAGGGGTGTGTACAATTTTTATATCCACTGTATATATAGCTATAAAGTATGGTAAGCTTTGCCTTGATGCCTAGTTGAGAGAGTTTATCTATGTCTGAGTGGAGAAGAGTGTCGAAGGCCTTGGCCAGTTGAAGGTAGGCAGTGTGCAACGTCTTTTCCGCATCCATGGATTTGGTGACTGTCTCAAAGAAGTCAACCCCATTGAACAGACATGGCCTGCCTTGACAAAGCTAAACTGTATTGGGTTGAGTGTTCAGAAGTTGCCAATGTCCATGTTAATGAGGTCCCTGATAATCTTTTGCATGGCCTTGCAGATCAGGATAGTTATGGCTGAAGGGTGTATAATTTCAGGGATCGGTGTACACCCCACTTTAGTGTCAAGGAATGACAGTGGCTGTCCTCAACTGAACGGGACCAAAGATGGTACTAAGGCTTTGTTTGAATAGGGCACATAAAGGTGCTCAAGTTCATGCCTGAGTTATGTAGGATTCATCCATGGGATGTTATCAGGTCCCATGGGGCTGGATTTTTTTACCTTTGAGAGGCCAAGGTTGACCTGTTCCATCGAGATAAGGGGCGAGTTCATGTACTGTGGAAGTCTACATTTTATGATGGAATGAACAGAGGAGGTTTTGCTGAATCTGCAAACTAGTAGATTGATCAGTGGACGTGTTCTGTTTTGGTCAACAGTTCTGAACAGATATTGGAGCTTGCTTTGAGACAGAGTATTGTCTCTAGTAGATGTGGCCAATTAGTACATAGGTTCATACTAAGCTATCTGCCACAGGGCATTTATAAGCCTAGCCAGAGTGTGTATGGCTTTCGACACCCATTTTAAATTAATTTTGCTATGCCCTTTTTTGAGGTTAGTATACTGTGCCTCTGTTTAACACTGACACAGAAGTGATACCCGGGATAAACCTACGATCTCCCATGCACTCAAGATTCCTCTTTTAAGAGAGTCAATGAGGGACTCTGCCTAACCTGGACTGGGATTTTATTCCAGAGTGAAGGGAGCCTCTGGGTTATGAATCTGTCCCTCCAGTATGTCAAACTTATTTCAGTGCCGAGTTTTAAGTCCCTCGAGTGCGTAGCTCGATGGGATTTGGATTTTCTGAGGTGCAGCATGTCCATTAATTCTGGGTTGGACATGGCTTTATACGTCAGGCACAGATTGCCTCAGAGAAGGCGGTATGCCACTGAGTGTAGCTGGAGTTTCTTTAACCGGGCAGCATAGGGCATCTGTTTGAGCCCCTTGATCCTCTTGGTGAGGTGCTTTGGTGGTCTTTCCAGTTGCTGCAGGTGTCTGATAAGGTACATCCCAAAAGGGGCATTGTACTCAATTATGGGCTTGATGAGGGATGAGTAAAGAGGCACGATGACCTCCCCTGATCTAGATGTGAATCCCTTCATGATTAGGTGGGCTATATAAAATGTTTTTCTAACCACTTTGGCCACGTGGTTGTCAAATGAGAGATTGACATCAGCTTGAGTCCCCAGGTCCCCAATTACTTCTTCTGTACTTTATGGATTAACACCTATGTGGTAATTTGTGGGCACTTTGTTTTGCCGAAGTTGTTGTTTTTGCCGAAGTTGTTGATTATACACTTTTTGGCGTTTAGCTTGAGACCATGGCTCTGGCACCAGTTGTCTGTTTCTATGAGGTCCTTTTGGAGGATGCTTGTGTTGGCTGGAGAGGCTATTATGGCACCCAGTTTGCTGTCATCTGTGAACTTGGTCAGCCGCAGTGCTTCCATGTTGGCCTGTACCTCTGAGAATTATATACCGAACAACAGAGGTCCCAAGACTGAGCCTTGTGGGACGCCACTTGTAACTGGTTTGGAGTCTGACATGGCTCCAGCTATTCTAACCATGTGGGTTCTGTCCTTGAGCCCGTTTGCAACCCATCTAGTGACAGTGTTTTATATTTAAGCTGGTGAGCTTATCTATAATGCCCGAGTGGGGTATTGTATCGAAGGCTTTTGCGAGGTCCAGGTAGGCTGTCTGGACCACCTTCCCCTTGTCAATGGCCTTGGTGACATGAAGTTAGTTTTAGAGGAGGTCACTAGAGCTCTTATTTCCTTGTTCAAGCTGAAGAGAGATTGCTTGGAATTGGGCACCTGCTCATTCTTGGTACTGGACAGCAATTTATTTATTTTTTTGCTATATAGTTGAGTTACTGCAGATGTCCACCAGACAGGTTTACTCTTGCTCGCACAGGATGATTTTGTCCTTTGGAATCAAAATTAAAAATTCATTATTGTTTCCTCACCAAACACAAAATTATTCCACATACTTAATTACAGCAGTGGCTAACAATTTTAGGGGGTAGGGAAAGCTATTACATTAAAAAAAAAAAAAATTAAACCCTATGCAGACTTTTTCCTATGAAATGGGAATAAGCAGTAACAGCTGCAGTGTCTGTGAACCATATGCTATAAATTTCGTAATAAATGTCACACCAAAGCCTAAAAGAAAAACTTGTGGTGTATAATGACCCCTTCAATCAAGAAATCACACAATTTGATTCAAAAATCTGCCAGTCATACATAACATCTTATTACATATTAACACTACAGAGCTGTATGAAAACCATGGCACATTGATGGAATAGTCTGCTAGCAGGTATTACATAACAAAAACCTCCCCCAGTGTGCTGCAGTTTGCAACTCTGAACCATTCTAGGAAGTGGTTAAGAAAGAGTCATCTATGAAGGGATTACATTAAAATAAATGCCAGACTATAAAAACAGAAAAAACGAGCATTGAATCAAACTCATAATTGATAAAGGGTTGATAAACTGAACATTGGTCAATCCAGAATACGTATCTAATAGCACATCCCACATACATGGTACAGCACATAAGACAGTTCACCCAAAGCGTGGGCTTGTCAACATCATGGTCGGAAAGACAAAACAAAAAGTTAGTCATATACTAATGGTGAATTCACAGAAAAAAAAATTCAGCAAACTGTTAAACCAAAGTGTCTTGGGCCAAGTTTTGTTTGGAAAAATGAACTTCACCATGAAATCACAATTTTATCCCAAAGCAGCTGCTGGTCGACTGCTAGAGAACTGGAGAGTTAATAAACTGATGCAATTTCCACTTGCTAGTCATATCATGAATTAGCTAATCATAGCGGTAGCTCTAAATAACTAGAAAAAAAAAAAAAAAAAAAAAAAGACAGACAAGTGTCAAAAATGTAGAAACAAAATGTAGAACAAAAATGAACACTTAATAGAATGACCTGGAACGAATATAACTGCCTCTAAGTAAATATCAGCTGCAGCAAGTTTACCAGTGCCACATGACAAACTTAGCCCCCTCCTCGAATAGCAGAGAGCCTCCTCTCCACTCAGTAAACTACAAGACAAGTAGTGCCAGTACTAGCTAATGTTCTTTAAAATAGAAACAGAATGGGTAGCAGTGGAATGAGTGGCAGAATTCTAGTTTTAATTAATAGTTTCACTGCACTAATGTAAATTACATGCTCTAACAGTACACTGCACTTTTTTTTCCAAATTCCTGGTAGTATGTCTGAAAGCACACACCTGTAATATGTAGCAAGATGGATTTTGACTTCTCACACTCAAAACACCTGAAAGATAAGAGAACTGGACTACAAAAGCCAAAACTAATCTGTGTACCTTACTGCATCAAGTTTCATTCAGTGTGGCCAACTTGCAGTATAGACAGGGCAGCCATGGCATGAGGTACAACTCTGTCAGAGCCACTTTACATATGATAAATGTATCAAACCAAAACCACGTGAACTACAGTAAAATCCAGATGGAACACTAATATAGGGCACACATATATACAACAGTAAAGGCATAAAATGGAATGAAACAAACAGTTCAGTGGCCATTTTAAATGGTCTACCTTTTCAACAATTCAAAAATACCAGACAAAGAACTGAAAAATATACATTTATCCAAACCTCCAAGACTGTGGAAAGTGTTGTGTTGTTTAGGGGGGGGGGGGGGACAATGCAAACATTTTTTAAACAGCTTCTGAATGCTTAGGGATCAACTACAATAGAAAGGTCAAAGCAGAGTAACTCCATTATGTTTTTCTTTCTCCTCAGCTATCAAACAAGACATGTCTTGTTACCCAGACATATCCCATTAAAAGGAATAACTAATAATAATAATAAATGATCCTAATAATAGTAATAATATAGTAACCGAGCTAGATAATACAGAAAAAGAAAAACTGTGCAGACCTTCCCATTTTCTCTATCAAAGCAACAATCTGTGTAGTCACCAGTCAGTGGCAAGCCTTAGTATTACATTCCAGTACAGCTGTAGGGTTTGTGAGATAGTCATCATCAAATGTTTCCAAAAGACACTTTCATTGTGTGCCAAACATTCACCAAACTGGGCAGTAAAAAAAAAAAGGGGGGGGGATACTCAGTTTGACAGGATTACATACCTTCCAGCTGTACATATTTTTGCAGAATGTCTTTTGACTCATATTTTTGGCCTGTTGCTCATAAAATTGTTTTCTGGCAAATGATTGCCAAATCATTGTGGACTTCACTTAGAAAATAATGATAGACATTTCATATTCAGACTTCATACTCTTCAGAAAATTCACGCTAATTCAAACCTGTTACTCTATCAAGTTTCTGGGTTTGTAATAGCAATATTTCAAATTTCACTACTTTTGGAACTTTGTCCCACTATCATTTAGGGCTTTGTCCAGAATTCTTGCACAAAGGAGGTTGACAGCTATGAGTACTTCCTGCTATGAAGGCCCTAAGGACTAGATAAACAGCTGCATTTTATGCACTTTTCACAGACATGCTCTTGAAACATGACTTGCTAGAATGTTCTGTTTGTGGTTGTGTCAAGACTTTTACTAGGTGTTATATTCTTGCAAGAGTTTGGACTGCTACTGAAACACAGTAGACTGCACTCTTTACGGCCACATGCATACCTTTTTGCCACAAGTTAATCAAAGAGTGAACCAGTGTGCCAACTACCAACTTATAACCACATAAGACTGCATAATGTTTCCTGCTTAAACTGCGGCAATACACTGCACGGTGTGTATCTATCAAAACAACAAATCAAATAGGGTTGCCACCTTTTCAAATGCCCATAGTGGGACTTTTTTTGTAGAAAGGTCAGCTTTTGCAGGGCAAAACATACCCACGGCCAGAAGAAAGAACTTCACTGTTTTGCCTAAATAAAAGCTTATTATTGTAGCATTTTAGTTGCTTATTCTGTTTCTTATAACATTTAGGTGTTTCAGATACAAAATAACTGTTTATGCAAGTATTAAAGAAAATATAAGATGAGGTGCTACAGATAGAGGGAGATGAACCACGGATGGAGGCCCTCAGCTGCTGCTGGAGCATCAGATACGATTCCATTTAGCAGTTGTGGCTACTTCTTTCTGCTCGATTTTTTTTAAGCAAAATGGTAGGGTCAGTGGGTCTGGGAAGGGGGCGTGTTAAGTGTGTTGGCGCTGAAAGTTGCCATAACAGGGTCTCCAGAAACAAAATCCCCCCCAAAGGTTGGGTTACAGTGAGAGACCATGACTTCTGAAAAGCTGTTTGAACAGCGTTTGGTCAGATCTTTGTATGATAGCTATGATAATGGCTATTGGTCAGATCTTATTATATTAAGCCATCATAACAGCTGTTGGTCAGATATTACTGCAACATGTCCTGATACTACTGATGGTCAAATCCTGTTAGGCCATAATAACAGCAGTTGGAGCCTTTTGCCGTTAATGTCTGTAAAGTTGCTTTCAAACCTTTTACCACTCAATCTCCAAATGCTGTTATAACTGCTATAGTCTAGACAAAGCCGAAATGATTTCTCAAAAGCTGTTTTAACAGCTACATATACTAGTGAATAACTACAAAGATTATTTTCACAGTTTAATACCTTAAGATCTGAACGCAACTGGTACAAACCACCACTGGTATCAGGATCTCTAGCAATAAGATCTGATCAACAACTGTTACTGTGGTTTAGCATAATAAAATCTGACCAGCTGCCAGCATCATGGCTCATCTCACAATGATGTGACTACCATATACTCAGGCCATCATGTGTACATGGTAGTAAGGAAATCATTCCATGTTGTGCAACTTACAAGCAAGAGGTACAGCTATCTAGGTCCAAGGAAATCATTGTTCCACTATATTTGGCCCTAATCAGACTAATCATTGAATACAGTGCCCTCTTTGGTATGTATCTCAGCAGGCACATGCAACAACTGGACAGTCCATAGAGGTTCCCAACAGAAAGGATATAGTACGTAAACATGTCTTTAACAGATTGCCTCAAAGCCCTACTCCTGTATTCAGTCTGTTACAGACTGTTGAGGGCAGATCTAAGCCTGTATATAAGACATCATTTTACCCCGATTCTGCATACTTGCAAAACAGCATTACGAAATACCAGATCTAAGGACTTAAACCTTGCTTGTGACATAAATAGGGCATATTGGAGGGACTGGTATGTATCCCAAGAGAATACCCATTCTCTGAAACATGCTTCACATCTATGTGAACCAGAGTTTTTCCATAATCCATTCATGTATAACTTGGGACAATGGATGTAATTGAAAATTCATCCCTTGGTGTGATACCTATGTCCCTAATGGACAGAGGCAGCCTGTAAATGCTTGACCACCCAAGCTCTAGTCTACATAAACTGTATCTCCTACAATAATCAGTGATAACTGAAACACTGGACCCTTCATAAATAGTGGTCACGCATGCACTGCTGTGTTCTTTTACATTCATACAAAGTATGGTCTTCGATGTGTGAAGCTCGTTTTATTATTATTATTTGTAATGCACTTAAAAAGTAAACAGAACATATTTTACATCACTATGCATATACTCTAATCCTCAATGATTTCCCAGAAAATCAGCCAGCTTACTTGGGACAGGAGAAAAACACTGTTATATAGTGAAACAGAACAGGTTTTGTATCAACATGCATTTTCTGAATGCTAAGAAGTAAGACTGGGAGTAATAGGGCAAAAATTAGAGATGCTAAAAAGCTATAGGGCAACAGTTTTGCATCAACATGCACTTTTTGAAACAAATCAATAATAAATAATATCGACAGACTGCAATTTTCAGTGGTTTACCAGAAAAGCAAACTTTTTATGAGTAATGCAGCTAAAGTGTGAGGCAAATCCTACTCGTTCTGCAAAATCAGGCACTTCAGGTGATGGATCAGTAATTTTGTAACTGTCCGAAATAATGATTCAAATATTAGGGCAGTAGTAGAGAGTTGTCGAACTAAGCTACTGCGTTAACACTAAGCATACTACCACGGTCCAGTGTTCTCCATTACTGCTGGATAATCTTAAAGTCTCTAAACTTGTTTGATAATGACACACATAGAATACATGGTTAGGCTTACAAAGGCCCCCGTGGTTAATCGCCTAATAAGCACCTATGAACCAAAAGCTGTTGTAGAAGTGACTCAAATATTACTGACTCTTACTCTAATCCAACTTTTTTGTCAGTCCTAATACATACTCACATAAGGATATTCCTGTATTGTTGAGTAACCTTTTCCACTGAGGTGATGACCATTTGGAATCATTACCAACAAAATCAGGGAAACTTAAAAAAAAAATAATAGTACTATTAACTTGAGATGGTAACAGAGTAAAAGAACATAAGTTTACATACATTTTATGAAGTAAAACAAGTATAAAACGGTATCAAGATACGACAAACTGGTCTCATTACGGCGGAAGAGCATATATCAGAATGTGTGCTGTATTCAGCAGTCACTATTATGCTTACAATCTCTTCTGGTTTAAATCATCTTTGCCCAGTTTCTATTTTTTAGTTTGTGACTAAACTGTACTTCTTTTCTAAAATACATATAAACAAATACAACTAACACAATCCTATTATAGGACTCTCTACTACAACTATAAAATTGTTGCTGAGCAATGACCTTTCTAGGTTCGTCCCTCTCGTAATAAAATGCAGGACGGTTACCTATTCCTTTTACTTCCACGATAAAAAAAAATAAAACCTGTTCAATGCAAACAGATGAACAGGCGAAATTTAGGGAGCATAGAAATGGCTCAAAATCTCGGCACTTGTATAACTGCTGAAAATATTAAAAAAAAGTGCACTTACACAGCGTAGCAAACTTTAGCAGAGTCAGTAAACCCTTTCCATATTGAAAAATGAAGAAGTTATTTTTTACCTTAAAACTGAAGATCCGAAGGATTATGCAGCAAGAAGGTATTCGTCCAAACACGATGTGGGAACGAAAGATAAAGCGGAGTTGTGATTAGACTCCAAAACATCATTGCAGCCGAAGATATACCGGATGTCTGCAAGCAAACTGATACTGTGGGTGGGAATTGAATGACGCAACAAAGAGGGCATTCCTTTGATGTGTTTTAGAGCGGACCCGAGAGTTAACTGTTATGCGAAACAATTTTGCGTAAGAATCGAGAACAAAACGAGTAATAAGTAACGAAAATCAGGACAGTTTTAAGTAGTACTCTGTTTTACTTATAAAGTTAGAGCAACACATTTTTTGTCTGGATGCATTTATTAAGTAAGTAGTATGGAACGCTAATGTCTGTCGTTGGTGATTGACTGGAATCCTCAGCGATTTACCAGAAAATCAAAACTTACGAGAGGCTCATACCTCTCAACGTCTTATTGGACAGTGTTAGCCGTGTTAAAATCACACTGATATTCTGCAAAGTCAGGGAGAGCCCAGCACCCCCAGTGTGCTGGTATTGTTTAGCAGTACAGAGAATTAACACTTGGCAGTTTGTGGTGGGGTGCTTCGTAGGGCTAAAGTAAGAGATTGTTTTTGCCTATAGGAATGGCCGGCCATAGGCATAGGCGAACTAGGCGACCGCCTAGGGCGCTGTACAGGCCAACCTTGTAAAGGGCGCATTGTGCATTTATTTACTTATTTTTTTTTTATTTACTTATTTTTTTTAAGTTTGCGCTCTTCTTGGCGCTGAAACTGGAGGGTGGCTGAGGCGAGGCTAGTACCCTCCCACTTACAGCTGTAGGTTAGCCAGGAGGCTAAAAAAAAAAAAAAAACGTTTAGTTTACAGTGTAAGAATCTTCTCTTTTAAAGCGAAACCTGCATGCGTGCATCACATGCAAACATCATACAAAAGCAATCTGCAGTCCTGCGCGGAATTTAAGCCAGGCTGCAGTTCAAAAGAAGAGTTGTTGTCTGTGTCTCCACTTGTGGCCGTTTGGGTTATAAAGACGGTAAGTGTATGTGCGTTTATGTGTAATTTAAATTTTTTATTTCAGTATGAGAATGTGTGTGGGTATGTACGTATGTGTATGGAATTTAAATTTGTTGTTCTGTTTGTATGAGATATAAAGTGTGTGTGT
This sequence comes from Protopterus annectens, assembly GCF_019279795.1. Taxonomy (NCBI): domain Eukaryota; kingdom Metazoa; phylum Chordata; order Ceratodontiformes; family Protopteridae; genus Protopterus; species Protopterus annectens. Next base: position 1,741,959,215 of record NC_056735.1, read on the forward strand.
TACTGTGTGAGAGTAGGTGTGTGTGTGTATGGAATTTAAACTAGCCGTTCATTCCTTTGAGAGTCTTTGTTGCTGTGCAAGAGAGTAGGTGTGTGTGTGCTGCTGTGACAGAACAACCCTCTCCTCCTCCAAGATAACACTAACACTTGTGAGAGATGCAGCTATTTAGCCAAACTGGAGGCTGAGCTCTCTCAACTCAGGACTGGCAAGACCAGGCAGGAGGAGAAGGCAACTACACACACCACAATACAAGTCTCACATAACTCAACCACACCACTGAATCAAACACATAAACACACTAAGACATACTCGGAGGCTCTGAGTAAAAATTTACCCAAACAGCAAAGGCCTCCAAAGCAGACACCCAAGCAACTGCAAACTCAAGACACCACACAAACAACACATAAAAAACAAAATCAGTGTGCAAAGCAGTCACTGCCCTTAAGGCCAAATACAACACCAAACATACTTGTCATAGGTGACTCCATAGTCAGACACACTGACGTCCCACTCACCAGGCTGAACAAGGAGAAGGGCACGGTAAGCTGCCTATCGGGCGCTAGAATCCGCCACATAACACAAGCACTCAGGTCACTCCACGGCAAGTACAAGTATGACACAGTCATTGTCCATGCTGGTGTGAACGACCTGAGACGTACCTCCCTGGACTACATGAAAAGAGACATAGAGGAGCTCTCTGATTATGTAGCCCAGGCAGGTATGACCCTGACCCTGAGCAGTATCCTTCCTTCACCACGAATGATGCCACAATATAGTGACAAGATGATCAGCTTTAACAATTGGCTTAATTTCTGGTGTCATTCAAAGGGGATCCAGTGTCTGTCTGCTTGGGATGACATGCTTGACAATCCACGCTGCCGCAAGGGATGGCTTGCGCCTGTCACCCCTGGGATTCCGGTTATTGGCTAAGGCTCTTGCCACCCCCATAGTGCCTTTTTAGGCAAGGCTCAAATTCTAAACCAACCACCCTAGAAAACAAAAACGTGAAGAAACTAAGAGTATTGCTGATCAATGCGAGAAGTCTAAATCTCAAAATGCACGCACTCGAGGCCCTTCTCAGTATGGAGAACATTGATGTCTGTGCTGTGACTGAAACCTGGTTCAAGGCTCCTGAGAGCACCCCGGCACTATCAGGTTTTACCTCATATCATGCGTTCCGCCCCAAAACCCGGACCATACCACAAAAGGAGGGTGTATCCATATTCATCAAGGATACCCACACCTCCAGGTTGGTGGCTACGCTAAGCATCGGAAACCATCCAGGTGCAATTAACCATAGGCAAAACTGCTCTACAATTTGTAGCATGCTACAGGCCACCCTCTCAAACTCAGGAAACCCACACAGCCTTCCTGAAGACACTGGAGGGTATAAATGTATCACCAAACACCATCATATTGGGTGACTTCAACTACCCGAATATAGACTGGGAACATTACTCAAGCCCCAACTTTCTAGCCCAAAGGTTCCTGGAGTTCATAAATTCAAATGCAATGGAACAACTAGTCACCGTCCCCACAAGAGGAGAAAATATACTAGATCTCATCATCACAAACATGGGGACAAAATGCTCCACACTGGAAGTATATCCCTCTTTGGTGAGATAAGATCATAAACTAATCTCACTAGAAATCCACATCCCGCCCCCACCCCAAACAAAAAAGACCACAGTGAAGAACTTCTCTAAAGCAAACTTTACACTACTCAAGACAGGTGTGGTATCCTTCAAGGCCCCCGAGCCAATGGAAACCACAACCCAAGCTGTGGAAGCCCTTACAAATGCCTTCTATGAACACCTTCAGGACTGCATGGATCAGGCAATCCCAAATAAAACCAAGACTCTTTCCACCAAGGGCAAACGTCCAGTCTGGTGGACCCCAGCCATAAACAAACTTTACAATAAGAGGAGAAAGCTATTACATGATAGAGCAAAATCCCAAAAGGGAAGGCATCTTTGATCAGTACTAGCAAGAAACTACGATGCCTCCTAAAATCATCCAATGCCATCTATGATGTAACAATTGCCATAGATTCAAAAGACAATCATAAGGCCTTCTTCAGCTATGTCAGAAACCTGGGTGGAAACTCCCAGATATGCTCAGAATTAGTCCAAAATGATACAAAAATCACTGAACCCACAGACATTGCCAACATACTGGCAGACAGGTTCAGCGCAAACTTCACCCCAAAAGGAGAGATAACTATCCCAACAGAGTGTAGCCTCCCAGACATCTCAAATGTGCAGGTGAAAGCTGCTCTCTCTAAAGCTAAAAACACAGCATCAATGGGACTGGATGGTGTCCCCGGCTGTGTGCTACATGAACTAAATGAAGAACTAAACCTGCACATAAGGCAGCTGTTTAATCTTAGCCTTACCACAGGATATGTGCCCAAGGAGTGGCGTACGGCAACTGTGGTCCCACTCCACAAAGGCGGTGCCTCTACGGACCCTGGTAATTACCGCCCCATAAGCTTAACAAGCCTGGTCTGCAAAGCTATGGAGAGGATCATAATGGAACTCATAAACAAGGACATAGGGGACTTGCAGACCTTGGTCCCAACCCAGTTTGGCATTGTCAAGGGCAGATCTTGCCTTTTGAACTTGGTCGACTTCTTCGAAACAGTTACCAAGGCCATTGATGAGGGAAAGGCAGTCCATACAGCCTACCTTGACCTTGCAAAAGCTTTCGACACAATACCCCACTCGGGTATCATAGAGAAACTTACCAGCTTAAATGTAAACCCATATGTCACAAGATGGGTTGCAAACTGGCTAAAGGACAGAACCCACAGGGTTAGAGTTGCTGGAGCCATGTCAGACTCCAAGCCGGTTACAAGTGGTGTCCCACAGGGCTCAGTCCTTGGCCCCCCTATTGTTCGGCATCTACTTCTCAGATGTACAGGCAAACATAGGAGGACTATGGCTGACAAAGTTTGCGGATGACTGCAAACTGGGTGCCATAGTGGATAGTACATTGGACACAGACATCCTTCAGAGGGGTCTCACGGAAACTGATAGCTGGTGCCAGAGCCATGGCCTGAAGTTAAACGCAAAAGTGTATAGTCATACCCTTCGGGAAAAACAAGGTAACCCCAAGCTACCATATAGGTGGCAACCCACTAAGCACAGAAGAGGTTATCAGGGACATGGGTACCCAGGTTGACAGTGGCCTCTCGTTTGACACTCACGTTGCTAAAGTGGTTCGAAAGACCTTCTACATTGTCCATCTGATCATGAAGGGATTCACATCCAGATCAAGTGAGGTCATTGTTCCCCTGTACTCTTCACTTATCAGACCAATGATCGAGTACAATGCCCCATTCGGGATGTATCTCACCCGACACCTGCAGCAATTGGAGAGATCCCAAAAGTTCCTCACCAAAAGGATAAAGGGACTCCAAAACCTGTCATATACTGCCAGACTGAAGAAACTCCAACTCTATTCAGTTGCATACCGTCTGCTCAGAGGTGACCTGTGCCTGACATACAAGGCCATGACCAACCTGGAATTAATGGACATGCTCCACCTCAAAAAATCCAAATCCACCAGAACCACTAGAGCAAGTGACTTAAACCTTAGCACGGATATAAATAGGACGTGCTGGAGGGATAGATTTATCACCCAGAGACTCCCCATGCTGTGGAATAAAATCCCGGTCCATGTGAGGCAGAGCACCTCGCTGGCTCTGTTCAAGAGAAATCTTGACCGGTTGATGGGAGATCGTAGGTTTACCCCAGGAATCATCTCTGTGTCACTGCTGGACAGAGGCACAACAAACTAATGGGCACATCATTTCTAACATAAGGGGTGGCGTAAGCCACATAACTTTGGGCTAGGCTTATAAATGCCTTAGGGCAGATAGCCTAGTATAAACCTATGAACCTATGAACCTAAGAAGGTAGGTGTGTGCATAATTTAATCTAGTAGTATGTATAAGAGCAGAATTGGAGTGTGTGGAATTCAAAGTAGTCGTTAGTTACTGTATGAAAGAGAAGGTGTGTGTCTGTGTGTGTTGAACTGGCTTCTAATCCAGTCTAGGACCGGTTCTTTTTTTCATCTGTAGCTTGCCTGAATTTGTTCTGTGGCATGAATGTTAGTTCAGAACTTCAGTAGTTAAGGGAAAATGACAGATAAAGTTTGATGACTGGAATAAAACGTACAGCCTAAAAAAATGATCAGCAACTCCAAAAGAGTAGATCGGAAGGTTTTCTTAGTGGGATAGCAAAAGCCGATAATTTTTCAGTAGACTGTTACAATACAGAAAGGCAGTGGAGGACTCAACAAGTTTAATCCTGTAGATGGTGCTGTAAGATTCGCTGGGTACACTAGAAGAGTGTCTTCATGAGGGAAGTGTTTTCAAACTGTGAGTACTTGTCTGTGTAGTATTTCAATTATAGAGCTTTCTTCACGTATTTTTTGGGTTTACATCAGGTGAAAGTTAAACAAATGTGTTTGGGAATAAAAACTAGCAAAGAGGTTAAAGTAGCTGTTGGTAAGAATTAGAAATAGTGTGTAGTGTAGATGTTTTTCTCTGTAGTTTCATATTTTAGGCTGTTCAGTATTCACTGTGTAACTGCTGTAACAAGCTTCTCAGTATACCATTCAACTGTCCCTGATCTTTACTCTAATTTTAGCTCTTTTCCTCTTAATCCTTTTCAAAAATGGTGAGTTTTACAGACCATATGCTACACTTAAAATTGCAGATTTCATTTACTTGATAAATTAATTCACATGTGAATTTGATCTGAAGATGCCTCAGATTAATTGTACTATATATTAAAGATGCAGCATGCCCCTGACTATTTCTGGAATTGTTCTTGGTAATTTTGTTGAAAATTCTCAGTATGATGCAGATGTAAGTTTACAGTTAAGTCTCCTGTGCTACTGTAACAGTAGTGCATTTAGTTGTAAAGCAGAAGCTGATTGTAAAATGGATGCTTAGAATTTCAATACTAAACCTTAACTCTGTTGCTTTTGTTAAGTACTTGAAACTTTAGACTGTCATTGTAGGACTTAGTTTTTTAGCACTGTAAGCAGCCAGTCAGTTGTATTTATATCATATAAACAGTTTTTCTATGAAGCTGCTTCTTTACTAAAATGAATAATTTTCTATAGTGTTTATAATTACTGTACTAAATAATTCTTTAGTACATCTCCAATTAATATAGTTTATGCCACTAATCTCTTAACCATCATGTAGGACTGCTTTTGGTATTGCAATGTGGAGTTTTAAATATGCAGTATTTCTAATGTGATTTGTGACACTTAGCAGAGGTGTATCCGTATCATTCATGGCTTGGTCTGAAGCAACAGTATGTGTATGTAATAATAGCGTAGTTGGTGTGACATGAGCTGCAGAAGGCCGTGTTAAAAGTAATCTGATATAGTAAGTTGTAGTAATATATGTATGTATCCTGGAGACTGTTTTATGTTTTATGTTGATCAGCTTCAGTTGAGTTGAGACTGTAGTCTTTTTTATATTTCTGTTGTCAGTTTATTTTTGTTTGAGAACGATAAGTCACTTAGTTCTTAGTTGCTCATAAACATGTCCATCAATGGGGCACATTCTTTTTTATCAACGCTGTCATCTGATAAAGAACCATTATATATGGTAGGCATGAGAAACCACTCATGAAAAGTGGTCAGATACTGGCAAATGAATGTCTTATTTTTATGAAGGAAGAGTCCTCCATAAATACATATTGTCCTCTAAGAGTTTACTGTTGTGCCAGGAAAGGGGGAAGCTTGTCTGTTTCTCATAATTTGAGGTTTTCTGGCAAATCAGGGAGTACTGAAGTCACTAAATAGCAATGTAAGCAAAACTATCCCTATTTTTTTGGCCATTGTATCCACATTATTTTAGGCTCTGTCCAGATTTTTTGCACTAAGAGGTTGAGAGGTATACATACCTCTCAACTGTCCAGATTTTTGCCTTATATTTTTGGCCTAATCCTCATAAAAGTTATGGTTTTCTGGCAATTCACGGAGGATTGAAATAAGTAAAGGCCAAGCATTTGAGTTTCAGCCCTCATTTCCTTCAGAAAATGAATGCTAAGACAAATGCTGTTATTCTAGCAACTTTCTATGTCTAAGAACAATATTTATAATCTGTCCCTGTTTGGGTGGCCTTTGACCCCCCCCCCCCGATATTTTAGGCTTCGTTCAGATTTCTTGTGCTAAGAGGTTGAGCGGTATGGAGGCATGGTGTGTAATGTCCTAGTTGCTGATTTATTTGCTGCATTTTAAGAGGGTATAGGGGTTTTGCATTCCTTAGTGTGCCATCCTTTGTTTAAGATGCCTAGTACTATGAACTTGTATGTTTCTACCATTTTTTCTTTAATGCAAAGTAGGCAATTAATTCTTCAAGGGCAGCAAGCACTAAATTTGTAGATGGAACAGTGAAATGTAAAGTTCTTTGTCAGTAATAGCATCTTCATTAGTTACAAATCTCTCTAATGTAGAATTATTCAGATTATGTTTACTTCTACAGAGATTGTGCTTATTGACTGATACTGTTTGAGGGGCCTTTTATGGTTAAAATGTTCTGAAATGGGCAGGTTTGTCATTATTGGGTCATACATTTTGTTTCATTACTTACTGGAAACATGTTCAAAACTACACATTTAACACACTGTAAGAAGTGTAAATGTTTTCAGTGTGCAACTAGCTGTTTTTTGTTTATCAAAATGCACACTGTGTTGTAAAATCTGAAAGCAGTGTTAATAGCATAATTGCCTTTGGTGCAGAAGCCTGTGGATTCCACTCCCACACCATGTAGATGAAGTGCTGATGTGCAGTGCCCATATTATTATTGATTATTTGATGCATTATAAGGGGGATAGGGGTTCTATACTCCTGAGTATGGCCTTTTGTATGAGATACCTAGTGATTGTGAGTATGGCCTTTTGTATGAGATACCTAGTGATTGTGAACTTTAGTCACTTCCTATTGCAATATTACCAACTTAACACATTTTTATTGTAATATAGGCAATTGATTTTTTCAAGGGCAGCAGGCACTGAATTTGTAGATAATATTGATATGTAAAGTTGTTTGCCAGTAGTAACCTCTTCATTAGTTACAGATTTCTTTAATGTGGAATTCAGAGGATTTTACTTCTGCAGAGATTGTGCGTGTGCAGTAATATTGGTGGATTGTAATGACAGAAGTCTTCAGTGGCCTTTTATTGTTGCAATTTTTTGAAATGGGTAGTGTTTGGTTCATAAATTTTGTCTCATTGCTTAAAAGAATGTTTATACTACAAATTTAAAACATATTCTAACAAGTGGTGCTGTATTATACAAGGAATATAATTCAATACAATCGGGAAAGTGAATTAAAGAATAAATACATGTATGCATGTCCCTAAAAAAATGTGCAAGGAGTCTGTTTTGAAAACAGCCCAAAGGTAAACTTAATTCTCCTGCAACCAGATGCATTTCTATGAATGTGGGTTTTCATGCTGTTTCAATGAATATGAGTTTTGCCATTTCAATGAATGAGAGTTTCAAGGGCAGACAAGTTTACTGCTCATGCTAAGTCTGTTTTCATTGTGAGACTGTATTGTTTGTTTAGCAAGTGGTTATCTGTGTTTGTGCTATTTTGTTTCAATATCTGTAATCATTGTAGAAGCATATAATGGAACATATGCATGGTAACTGGTGAGAGAACCAAGTAATGGAACAGTGGAATGGCTGAGGAGGGGGCAGGGGTTGCTGCAGGAGGGGCTGCTCTGGGGTGGTGGTCTAGTACCCTTCCTAGAACCCTATTTGACCGTGATCTAGCTCTTGTATTTAAAGTAGAAAATACATATGCAATGGTAGCTGCAGTATAACTTCATAACAAGGTATATTTTTCTTATGCATTTAAATAATTTAAGGAAATGACTGGAGTGGCCTTATTGTGGAATGACCCAGTGGGCGTGGCTCAAATAGGGGTGTTTCATGAGTGTGGTGTGGGTGGAGCTTAAGGGGCACCTGAGCACTACTTCGCCTAGGGCGCCATTTCGGCTAAGGCCGGCCCTGCCTATAGGTTGGAGAAACATTGGTAAAATTGAAGTGTATTAACCCACCAGATGTGCCATAGCAAGCCCTGCCCGCGACCATTTTGACTGCACCGCTCACTGTTGGAAAGATGCCACCAAAACACCAGGTAATGTAGTCCTACAAACAGATTAGTAAAATTATAAAGAAAATACAGAAAACATTATAGGTATAATAGTAATTATATGCTTATTGCAAAAGACTTGTGTACTGACTCATTTGGGGTCTTAAGTTCATTCCTCGAAATTTCTCAAAGTTCCTTGAAATTAATCATATTAATTCATTAAATGATCTTCTTTATAAGTAAAACCAGCATATTTTAAGCATCCTATGACTTTTCCAGTTTAAGTTGTTAGTAAGCTATTAGTATGCATTTTACATTTTGCCCATTTGTTCCACATTATGAAGGCGAGTGCTCCTCATTTTGGCGATGGAAGGTTGAGAGCTATGGCTCTTTCATTCTACTTTTACCAGTGTTTTTATTAGTGGAACCGCGGCGTTCATGTCAGTGGCTCTTTCATTCTACCATTGCTTGAATGTTTTCATTAGTGGGAACCGCATTATTTGTCAGTGGCGTTTCATTCTACTGTTACTTGAATGCTTTTATTAGTGGAATTGCAGTGCTTATGTCAGTAGGTCTTTCATTCTTCTGTTACCTGTAAGCTTGTATTAGTTTAACTGCAGCATTTCTGTCAGTGGCTCTTTCATTCTACTGTTGCCTAAATGCTTTTACTAGTGGAACTAGGGTTTCTGCCAGTGTCTCTTTCATTCTACTCTTACCTGAATGTTTGGTTATTGGAACCGCAGTGTTCATGTCAGTGGCAATGGAAAATAATATAAAAAATAAGTATGTCCTACGGTAGACGTTTGGAAAGAAAAAACTGTGTGTTGGAGGGATTTGAACCCAGGTTATCAATGTTGCAGGTGAGGACTTGCCACTACTGTTCCAGAATTAATAGAGTACAATAATATGGGTGGCACTTTCAGCTAGTTAGTATTATGCCACCCAATTGTGATACAGGGTGGTAGTAAGAAACTGTATTTCCTGGTTTGGAAGAATTGTCACAACGGTTGCTAACCCTTAAATGCCCCCAATGTACCTGTATTTTCCTGTAGGGTTGGAAGTATTTTGATTGCGCTAATAATTGTAGAGGAGGGGGACTGCTCCGCCCCTCCCGCATGTCCATCATGGTGGGGGCACGCCCATTCCTGCGCAAACTCTGTGGTGGGTTAATACACTTAAATTTTGCCAAAATATTTTGCTGAATTGTAAATTAAAGCTGTTTTGTTTTTTAGTTTTGTTCTTTTAGTTGTAAGTGTAATAGTGCAAATCAGAAGAGCACAATGCCTGCCTTTCTTTTGTCTCTTGTAAATAGGCTTTTTGTGACTGAATGCATGCTAGGCATTGTACCCTGGAATGCAGGGAGAACTCACTGTTGTGGGAACAGGTTTTTGTTACTACACAGATGTGAATATTGAGGTTAAGGAATGCCTCAAGTTCAGAGATTGTGTTCATAGGTAGGTACTAGGCTATCGCCCCTAGGGCCTATTCAAGCCTGGCCAAAAAAAGGTGCCCTAGCTTTCGCCACCCAAGAAAATTATTTTCCTGTGCCCCTATTGAGCAGAGCCACAGAGGTGATCCCCAGGGTGAATTTCCTATTTCCCATCCAATCATCAAAATTTTTCTTGAAGAGTGTTAATGAGGGGCTTTGTTTGATATAGATAGGTAGTTTTTTCCAGAGTATGGGAAGTCTCTGGGACAGGAGTCTATCCTCTAGCATGCTCTGTTTATTATGGTGACAAGGTTTAGGTCCCTAGAGCATTTAGCTCGGAAGGATTGAAATTTCTTGTAGCATGTCCAACAGCTCTGGGTTTGACATAGCTTTGTATGTTGTATGTTGGGCAGAGATCGCCTCTGAGTAGGCGATATGCGACAGAGTAAACTGGAGTTTTTTGAGACTGTTTGCGTAGGGCATCTGTTTGAGTCCGGTAATCCTTTTTGTGAGGTATTTCTGCGGTCTTTCCAGTTGTTGTAGATGTCTTGTGCGGTACATACCAAAAGGGAAGGTGTTCTCTATAATGGGTCTGAGTGACGAGTAGAGGGGAACAATGATCTTTTTTTTTTTTTTTTTTTTTTTTTTTTTTCCTTCCTGGATGAGAAACCTTTTGTGATGAGGTGTGCTACATAGAAGGATTTCCTGACAACTGTGTGGCGATGTGATTATCAAATGAGAGACTACTGTCCACCTGTGTCCCAAGGTCTCTTATCGGGTTCCATTCAGAAGCTCAAAATACTGAAATCTCAAATTTCAGTATTTCGAGCCCAAGAAGCAGAATCCACATAATAGCAAGTTTAGAAGCGCGAAATTTAAAACCTCTAATACCAGAGATTTTGAATTTCGAGCTTCTAAAGTTCCGCAATGGTTATGTATTCAGGTGTGTGTGTTGTGCTAAGGGGTTTGGGGTAGGGGCTGTGGTGTGTGTCAGTGTGTTTTGTTGCTGTGATGTGTGTGTGCGAAGAGCAAGTAGCTTGTGTTGTGGTCGTTTGTGCGTGTTTGTATGTAGTGCGACCTCTGAGTGAGAATATTTAAGTAGGGTTGTGGGGGGGGGGGCACAGCCCCCCACATGGTGGGTGCAGGGGTGCTTGCCCCTCTGCTTTCATGTAGAAGGGTGTGTGTGTGTGTGTGTGTGTGTGTGTGTGTGTGTGTGTGTGTGTGTGTGTGTGTGTGTGTGTGTGTGTAGTAAAACCGCGAAATTCAAAACTTCCTGTATTTGAGGTTTTTTAGTTTTCATCGTTTTGTGGATTCCACTTCTTGGGCTTGAGATACTGAAATTCAAGATTTCAGTATTTCAAGCTTCTGAAGTGAATCCCTTTTATCACACTTTCGGTGTTAAGTAAACTATCAGTTATGTGGTAGCTCATGGGTACAGAGTTTTTACCAAAGGGGATGGCAGTGCACTTTTTGGCATTGAGCTTAAGGCCATGGCTTTGACACCAGGCATCTGTCTCAGTGAGGCCCTTTTGCAAGATGTCCACATCGTTAGGAGTTTCAGTTATGGCTCCTAGTTTGCAGTCATCTGCGAACTTCATTAGCCAAAGACCTTCTGTGTTAGCCTGTACTTCAGAAAAGTAAATACCAAACAGGAGAGGACCCAGGACTGAACCTTGTGGTACTCCACTTGTCAGTGGTTGAAGTCGGATTTGGAGTCTGCCACTTTCATAGTGTGGGTTCTGTCAGTGAGCCAGTTGGCAACCCATCTTGTGACATAGGGATTTATACCTAGTTTATTGAGTTTATCTGTAATTCCAGAGTGGGGGATGGTGTCAAAAGCCTTGGCGAGATCTAGATAGGCTATGTGAACCACCTTGCCCTCGTCTATGGCTTTGATGGCTGCTTCAAAGAAGTCTATCAGGTTTAGGAGACATGATCTGCCTTTTACAAACCCGCACTGGGTGGGGTCCAGAGTTTGGCGATTTACTAATGTCTTTGTTTATAAGTTCCATGGCCTTGCAGACCAAGCTTGTTAGGGTAATGGGGTGGTAGTTCCTGGGGTCTGTGGTGGCTCCCCCTTTGTGGAGTGGGATAACTGTTGCTGTGCGCCATTCAGTGGGCACAAAGCCTGAGGTGAGGCTATGATTGAACATGGTGCTTAGGTGTGGTGACGGTTCATTCTGTAGTTCGTGTAGAACGCAGCCTGGGATGTTGTCAGGTCCCATGGATGCTGTGTTCTTGGCTTTGGAGAGTTTTTTTTTTTTTTACCTGTGCAGCCGTGGTTACAGGAACTTTGCATTCTTCCAGTATAGAGATGGGCCCTTTAGGGGGTGAGAGGGGGGTAAAGTTAGAGATGGGCCCTTGAGGGGGTGAGAGGGGGGTAAAGTTAGAGATGGGCCCTTGAGGGGGTGAGAGGGGGTAAAGTTAGAGATGGGCCCTTGAGGGGGTGAGAGGGGGTAAAGTTAGAGATTGGCCCTTGAGGGGGTGAGAGGGGGGTAAAGTTAGAGATGGGCCCTTGAGGGGGTGAGAGGGGGGGTAAAGTTAGAGATGGGCCCTTGAGGGGGGTAAGTTAGCACACTGAACCTATCTGCCAGGATGTTAGCAATATCAGTTGGTTCTGTATATTTAGTGCCATTGTGCTGTAACTCAGAGCAGAACTGAGTGTTGCCATTGAGATTATTGACAGAGCTATAGAATGCTTTGTGGTTGTCTTTAGAATCAGTGGCGATTTGGTTCTGTTAGGGATAGCATGATCCATGCACTCATGCAAGTGCTTATAAAGTGCACTTGCATAGGATTCAGCAGTCGTATCTGTATTTTCCGTCTGCATGGGTGTCGTGAAGTTTTCCACTTCTGTCTTAAGAAGTGTGAAGTTGGCTTTGGAGAAATTTTTTATGGTGGTTTACCTAATGGGGGGTGGGATGTAGATGTCTAGGCTGATTAGCTTGTGGTTGGGTCTGACCAACGAGGAATTGACCTCTGGTGTGGAACACCGGTCGCCCATGTTGGTAATGACCAGGTCTAAGATATTGCAACCCCTGGTGGGGGTGTGGATAAGTTGATCCAAGGCGCTGGAATTTATGAATTCCAGAAAACGTTGAGCAAAAGAGTTGGTACATGAGTAGTTTTCGCAGTTAATGATGAGGTAGTTGAAATCGCCCATTATTAGGGTGTTGGGTTGTACCCTAATATTTTTTTCCAGTGTATCAAGAAATGAGGAGTGGGAATCCTGGGGCATGGTGGGAGATCTGTAGTAATTACAATTTGGATTGTGGTCCTGCCCAGAGTTAGTTACACTTGGATAATCTCGGATGCATTATGCTGAGCAACTAGCCTGGAGGTGTGGATATCCTTAATGAATATGGACACGCCTCTGCCTTTAGTGTTTCGGTCCAGGTTAGGTGGCCGAAAGGTGTGGTATGAATTATAGCCTGGTAATATGCAGGGGTGCTCTCTGAAGCCTTGAACCAGGTCTCTGTCACTGCACAGATGTCGAAGTTCTCCATTTTACGGAGTGCCTTGAGTGAATGCATTTTGAGGTTTAGACTTCTAGTATTGAGTAGCATTACCCTCAGATTTTGCTTGCTTGTACCTATTACGGTGGTGCATTTGTCATTTGAACCTTGCCTAAAAAAGGCACTATAGGGGTGGCAAGAGCCTTAGCCAGTATCTGGAATCCCAAGGGTGACAGGTGCAGGCCATTTCTGGCAAAGAGTTGTGGTCTGTCGATCATGTCATCCCAAGCAGACAGATACTGGATCCCCTTAGAATGACACCAGAATCTTAGCCAATGGTTGAAGTCAGTAATTTTGTCCTTGTACTGTGGTGGTATTCTGGGTGATGGCAGGAGGCTACTCAGGGCTAGGGTCATACCTGCCTGGGCTTCAAGATCTGAGAGCTCCTCCATGTCTCTCTTCATGTAGTCCAGGGAGGTACATTGGGGTCATTCACACCAACATGGACAATGACAAAGTCATATTTGTACTTGATGTTCATCGTGCATACAGCTGCAGTCATTACAGATGGGTTATCCTGCCGTCAGGCGAGTCCTCAGTCGGCCGAATTCCAAAGTCTAGGTCCGGTGTCGGTTGTCGTCGCTTCTTCCCTGACATCAGTGCGGCAGGGGTATAAAAGAGGCAGCAGACGGCATTTTCTTCAGTCTTTCTTGCCGCGCGGTGCCCGAAGCAGAAGCAGCTCGCAAGTGCCGGTCGGCCAGCTCCTGAGATTTACAAAAGTATTTCAGCCGAAGTCTTCTTGAAAGCTAAGTACCCCATTGGGGAAACTTTTCTTGCCTCAGACCGATGTCCGACAAAGTTAATAATTGCATTTCATGTGGGAAGCTCTTACTGTATACCTTGCTTAGGCCCAGACCACGACGTCTCGGCCTGCCGTTTTTGTGCTAGATTCAACAAGCGCACTATTAAGCATCAGGCGGAGTTCGCCCTTCACTTTTTTGGCAAAAAATTTAATTATATTATGTCGTTGGATACCCCGACTCCAGTTTTGAGCAAAAAAATGCAAAGATAAGGACCGACATATGAGGTCCGCACCATCTACTGAAACCACGCTAAGGCCGACTACTGGTTCTCCAGTACTCAGCGAGGCGCCTACGCAGCCCCTGAGTACCGATGACAATGCATTACCGGTGTCTTCAGTACCCGAGGTCGCAGGCTCCTCGGCCCCCATTCCTACTACAGATACCGAAGCCACTCCTGGTGGGGAAACTCAGAATTTAGACAGGCCTGCCATTTCTCAAGGTGTCTTCAGGCCTTCCTCCTCCTCCATTAAAGCCTTCACTAGATCTAAAGCAGCCATGAAAACCAAAAAACAGGTTCCTCAGACCCCCTCTCAAGGCACCATGCCTAAAAAACAGATGCTTAAAATCGCTGACTATTTGATTTACTCTTATCAGGGGTTCTCAACCCCCCCCCCTGACAAAAGGCCCAGATTAGAGGAAGACTACCCTTCCTCAGATCAAGCTTCTATTACCTCAACTATCTGAGGACCAGGATTATGCCTAGTCTCCATTCGAAGTCTATTCCCTCGGTCCCCCCCGAGGACTTCTCTTTTGGGGAAACCCTGCATACATTGAGGGAACACTTTCACTGGGAAGGCCAAGATTACTCAGATTCCAGGGAATTTCTCCTGCTCCCCCAGCATAGGCCTCTGGCTATCCCTCCTGTTTTAGATATATTGGATGATGTGTACACAGAAGCCAGCCTTAATCCAGATTCTTTGCCTCCTGCTCCTGTTAAACCAGACAGGTATTACCGGGTTCCTGATTCTCACCAGTTCCTATATAAAAGCCAAACTGCTGACCCAGAAACAATTTCACAGGGTCCCAAGGGAATTAAGGCCTCTACTGCTAAAAACCCATTACCTTCAGAGAGAGATTCCAGAGCTTTAGAAAGGTGGGGGAAAAAGGTGTACACCTCGGCCACTTTAACCATGAGGGCATTAAACTGTCAGTTCCATATGTTAAAGTATCAACAGTTTTTGATATCTCAACTGAAAAGTAAGATGATACAACCAGATTTAAAAGAGTTGCAGGATTTGTTGCATGGTGCAGAGCAAGTGGGTAAACATACCTTGCAGTGTGGTTTTGATGCTTTAGAGGCCTCATGTAGAGCTGCTGTTATGGGATCTGTTATACGTAGGCATGCTTGGCTCAAAGAGCAAACCTTACCAGATCATGTCACAGCTAAACTATTAGATGCACCTCTTCAAAAAGATGTATTGTTTGGTGTTAAAGCTGAGGAGGTGCTAAAGAAAATGGAGGAAAAAGCAAAATCAATGCAAACGGTGAAAGATTTCCTGCAGGTACAGCCTCCACGTTTCAGCAGAAACTGGCCTTCAAAAAATTGGTTCTTTCCAGCCACGGACAGACCTCAAAGGGGCAGATACAGACGCCCAAGGGGCAGAGGGCAACCTCAAGGATCTTTCAGAGCCAGACAGTGGCAAGCACCAACCCCAAGAGGTGGAGAAGATAGATCACAGTCCTTTAGAAAACCGACACAATGACTTCCCCCTACACCTGCAAGCTTTAATGGCAGCACCTTTGGGCGGAAAACTGACATTATTCTCAAAAAATTGGCATATTGTCACAAAAGACAAATGGATTCTGGACATTATAGACAGAGGCTACAGGTTCCACTTTCACACCCTTCCAAAAATGAGGCATGCCAAACCTGCCACAAAATCAAAGGGCAGAGGCACAAAAACAAATTTCAGCTCTCATGGACATGAAAGCAATTCAAGGGTTTTATTCTAGACTATTCCTGGTACCAAGGAAAGACAAAGATTGGAGACATATATCTTAGACCTATCCATCCTAAACACATATCTACAGGTGCCAAAATTCAAGATGCTCACATTACAGCAACTTCTTCCCATGCTGGGCAAGGAGTCTTTGCTGGTAACATTGTACCTCAAGGAGGCATACCTGCATGTCCCTATCAGACAAGATTGCAGAAGATGCCTCGGATTTCTTGCAGGTTCAACCCATTACCAATTCTCTGCATTGCCCTTTGGCTTATCTACTGCGCCCAGAGTGTTTACGAAATTCCTGGCATCAGTAATCGCCTTCTGCAGACTACAAGGGATACAAGGGCTACAAATCTACCCATATCTGGACGACTGCCTGATCCAAGCGGACAGCAAGGACATACTACTGCAGCACCTGGCGTTTGTAATAAAACTGTTGAACTTCCTGGGATACACAAGTCAACAAAAAGAAATCAAAACTAATACCCTCTCAACAAATAATTTTCCTGGGTGCCAGCTTGGATACAACCACCCAGATGGCCTACCTCACGCCAGACAAGCAAGGGCAACTGTCTCAATACTTCAGAAAAATGGCAACTTACACCAGGCTAACTGCAAGGAAAGTCCTGCAAGCTCTGGGATTCATGGCATCTTGCATCCTACTAATCCCATGTGCAAAGCTGCATATTAGGAAACTTCAATGGTACCTAAAAAAAACTTATGGTCTCAACACAGCCACAGCTTGGAAGCAATTATACCACTTATTCCATGCCTTCAAAAAGAATTTTTGTGGTGGGCTCAAGCTTGCCAAAGAAACACAGGTCTTCCTTTCTGTGTCCCTCAAGCAACTCAAATCATCACAACAGACGCCTCAGACTACGCCTGGGGAGCACACATGACAGATCAGTGCATTCAGGGAAAATTGACCCGAAAAGAGAAGCACCTTCACATCAACCAAAAGGAAATGCTAGCCATGCGAAAGGCTATTATGACCTTCAAAGACCTACTGCATCCAGGCCAGCTATTGATAAGGACAGACAACAGCACAGTGATGTGGTACATAAACAAACTGGGGGAACTCGTTCATACCCCCTGTGCAGGCAAGCCATGACCCTATGGAACACAGCACTGGAATTGCAAATTCAACTACAGGCACAATTCCTGCCAGGGAAGGAAAACACACTGGCAGACAACCTAAGCAGAAATATGACAGATCCCGCAAGAATGGAAGTTGCATCCTCAAGTTTTCACAAAGATAACTCAGACATGGGGACAGCCAGACCTATATCTCTGCTACCCACACAAATTGCCAGTTGAAAAAATTTTGTTCAAGGTCCTATCATCCACAGGCCTGGAAAGTGGACGCACTTTCCTTCAATCGAGCAACATTGACGGTCTATGCCTTCCCGCCTCTTCCTCTGCTGCCCAAAGTTCTATTAAAAGCCAGAGCAGAGGGGCCGAAAATGATTCTCATTGCTCCAGACTGGCCAAGACAACACTGGTATCCGCTCCTGAAGAGCCTGACACATTCCCCACCATGGATCCTACCTCTAGTCCCTCTTCTGTTGTCCCAGCACAACTACAAAACCCTTCATAGCCATCTCAAAACCCTAAATCTAGCTGCATGGAGAATTCCTTGATTTCCCAACAGATTCTCCTCTCCAAGGAGGTGCAGGATGTCATCTTGGAGGCCAGAAGACCTTCTACTAGAAAAGCCTACTCCGCCAAATGGAAATGATTTTGTGCCTGGAATCAAGAAAAGGGACAGAATCCTTGGGTAATAAATATACCTCAAATTTTACAGTACCTAGCTGAGATGTTAAACAATGGACTTTCCTTCTCCTCCAAGATCCACGCTTCAGCCATTTCTGCACAATACAACACAGATCCTCCTTTATTCTCTCATCCTCTCTTCAGGCAGTTCCTCAGAGGGGCAAAGAATATAAAACCCCCAAGGAAACCACCAGTCCCTGCTTGGGACCTCAACTTCGTATTGGAAAAGCTGACCCTTCCTCCCTTCGAGTCAGCTTTTTCAACAGAGCTATAGTACTTGTCATGGAAAACAGCTTTTCTTCTGGCTATCACCTCAGCACACAGGGTTTCGGAGCTACAGGCCCTCATGGCTGTGTAACCATTCATCATTTTCCATCAGGACAGAGTTTCCTTACGAACCAACCCTACCTTTATGCCAAAGGTAGTATCCAGTGTAGCTTTGAATCAGACTATCCACTTACCTACCTTTTTATCCTAATCCACAAAACAAAGGGAAAAGACTACTACATTCCTTGGACATTCACAGACAACTTCGTTACTACTTGGACAGGACAAAGCCATTCAGGAAATCTGAGCAACTCTTTGTGTCCTATGCTGCAGGTGCTCAGGGAAAGGCTATTTCCAAACAGACAATTTCAAAATGGATAGCCCACTGCATACGCTTTTGTTACTCATTTCATGGAAAAACTATGCCTGCATACATCAGATCCCACTCCACCAGAGCCACAGCTACCTCTGCAGCCTTCCTCAGGGGGGTTCCTAACAAGGATATTTTGGAAGCAGCCACCTGGAGTTCAGTGCACACTTTCTCCAAGCACTATCACCTCCCACTATACTCAAAATCTAGAGCTGGCTTTGCCACAGCAGTCCTGCAGGGCATCCTAGCCCCTCCTAGTTCCACTTAGTGCCTACCACCCTTACTTAGCTTTGGGATTCTACCCATCTGTAATGACTGCAGCTGTATGCACGATGAACATAGTACAGTTTTGTACCTACCATAAATGCAGATGTTCGAGTGCTCATACAGCTGCAGTCCAGGTTTCCCTCCTTCCATCCCCTCTTAGGACAGGCCTTATGACAAACACCTTTTCATATAACCTTTTTGGGGTATTCTTTTATGGTGTATTTGCTTGCAACTACTGTTTTTGATTTATCAACATTGCATCTTTGCATAACATTGTTTGCCTTCCTTCTGGGGGCACCTGACATCTGGGGCAAGAAAAACTGAAGAAAATGGTGTTGGCTGCCTCTTACCCTGCCGCACTGACGTCCGGGAAGAAGCGATGACAACCGACGCCTAACCTAACTGACGGGTAACCCATCTGTAATGACTGCAGCTGTATGAGCACTCTAACATCTACATTTATGGTAGGTACAAAACTGTACTTTGTGGAGTGACCTGAGTGCGTGTGTTATGTGGCGGATCCTAACACCAAACAGGCAGCTGAAAGTAACTTTCTCCTTGTTTAGTCTGGTGAGTGGAACATCAGTGTGCTTGAGTATAGAGTTACCTATGATTAGAGTGTTGGGTATGTTGTTATGCCTTATGGGCTGTGGTTGAGTGGCACACTGAGTTTGTGGGCTGTGTGTCCTTTGGGTTGTGTTGGGGGTGGAGGTTGCTTGCATTTCTGCTTTGGAGGTCTCTGTTGCTTGAGCAGATTTTTGAGAGCCTCCGCGAATGTAAGTGTGTGTTTTGTGTTGCTGTGTGTGTGTTTTGGTGGTGTAGGTTTTGAGGGACTATGTGATGAGTGTGGTGTGGTGCAAGTGTTTACCTTTTCCTCTTGACTGTCTAGTCCAGTCTTTGGTGAAGAGAGCTTTGCTTCCAGTTTGGCTATACAAGTGCATCTCTCAGTTTGTAGTGTTGGGTGGTAGGAGGAGACTGTTGTTTGTGTACATGAGGCAATTGCTGCATTGCCCCAAGATGTCCAGATTCATCAGGTAGACAGGAGAAAACACTGGGAGCTGACCCTTTAACATGCTTGGATATGTGCTTATTTATTAAGTACTAAAAACTGTTTTCCTCTAGACAAGTGAGGAAAGTTGAGTGCTGTAGTAATTTGTAGCTTATTTAGTGTTTACAAGTTCTAAACAAGTGCTGAGCTCAAAGAAACAGATTTGAGTGCTAAAACTAAGGGAAAATTTGAAGAGCAGACTTAATGGCGCCGGGAATAGTTTAACCCTAGCTAAGTGGCGATGCATAAATTGTACATTTTTTTTAATATAACAGTAGCAAATGAGCAAACTGATTTAAACAAATTAACCAATAAAAAGCTAAAAACTGAGCCCCATTCCAGCAATCTTCGATCACACAAGTTCTAACTGCACACTCCTGCCACTAGGGTGCAGGGGAACCTTCTTCAAAAAAAGATGGTCTGAATTAGTGCTTAAGTTTTATAAACAATGCTAGATTCAGCAGGACTGAATTTAATCTATGCTACAGCAAACAAGGCGTACCAATTTCAGAAAAAAACAGTTCAAATAATCAGGCATAATAAGCCTTTAACCAGAAACTCCCAGCTCAGAAGGGCAGAATCTACCCTCTCCTCCCACAGCAGTGCAGACCACACCTTCTTAATGTAAAATAACTCGCCCGAAGCCAAAGTGCTTAAACCAGAACGAATATACTTTTAGAATAACAGACGCTAAGCCTTCAATCAGCAACTTCCAACTTAGAAGGATGTAAGTGTTTCAACCAAAGGCTTAGAATAACAGTTACAGTTTAATCAGTCTACTAACAAGCAGACAAGCAGTAATAAATGCAGCAGAATAAATGCAATAAAGTAGGAAGAAACACAAAAACAGTAAAATCAGATGAGTAAAGTGCAATCATTTTTTGCTTCGGCTTCTGGGATTCAGCAGTGCTTACCGTGGTAAAAGAAGACACTGCAGGTAGCAAAAGTTTCACTTGGTATGTGAAAATCAAGGGGTCAAAGATGCAGGCCATTACTGGTGAAGTAGTTGGGTCTGACCATTTCATCCCATGCAGAGTCACACTGGCTCCCACCAAAGTGTCACCAATTTATTAATAAAACCAATTATTTTATCGTCTTATTTGGATGTCATTCTTGGTGATGGTAAAATGCTGCTCAATGTCAAGGCCTTGCATTCTTCAAAGACATGAGCAGAGATTTCAGTGATGTTTCTCTGCATCTCTCTTAAGATGAAGAGGCTAAGATCTTTCACCCTGACATGGGCGACTTCGAGGTCGTAACTGTCTGGGGTGATGCAGGGACCTAAAGGCCCTAGAGACATCCCTGATTCTTCCACAAAATAGTGATGCAGGGACCTAAAGGCCCTAGAGACATCTCTGATCCTTCCACAAAAAGGCTGTTGTCACCCTGTGCTTTGCCAGCCTGTTAAGTGTTGTGTCTGTATGTCTTACACCAAAAAGGTGCATGCTTATGGGACCTTATGGATACAGGCTTGCAGTACAGGTGATTCCCAGTAACAATGGATACAGGCTTGCAATAGATGTGATTCCCAGTAACAAGTGCAGGTGTGAATGTGGGTGTGGCGTTAGTATTTGTGCTATGTGGATAGTAGGATGTCAAGGAGGTCTGGGATGCTTGGGAAATAATTTCTGTATTACTGCAGCATATGTAAGAGTAAAGTTTCTGTAATGTGGTAATGTAGTGTTCTGGAGCTGTTCACTTATAGTGGGTGATCTTCCAGTTTGTAGTGGGTGGGGCAGAACAATTAGCATCCAGTTTAGACAGAGGTATGTAGCTTGTAGGTGGAACCAATACATGTTAGAAGAAGTAGGTTATTGGTAAACCTGAGACAGTTAATAGCTATTCAGTTTAACCCACATTTATAACCTCCACTGCATTAAAAAATCATGGCAGACCTTTGGAAACCAGCAATAGTCAAACCTCTTCCAAACCAGTTGCCATTTTCATCCAATTTCCCAAACATAGGTAAATGCCTTGAAAACATGTTCAGTCTCAGCTTTATAAGCATATCTATTTGATCTTAAGTAACAATGATTCTGACCAGTCTAAAGCATCATGACCACCATTTGGATTCCAGTACAGTAGATTGAAATATTCTAAAACACAGGCAAAGGGGAATTCAGAGGCACCCTTTCTCTTTGACCACACTGTTCTCCTTAATGCTTAGGTAGCTCATATCCCTCCATTGGTTTGAAAATGAAATGTCTGTTAGGAACAAAGTAGAAGTAGGAACCCTCCCCCTGGCAGTAATTAGCATCGTAAAGGTCTTTCTCAAGGTTCTATCATTTCTCCCATCTTCTTTTTCTCTTTACCAACAAACTTACCTCTGACCTTCCACAGTTTCACATCATACTTTCTACAGAAGATATGGTCATCTACAGGTTAAATCATTTTATCTCTTTCTACTATTCAGTCAGTTTTACACACTTCACAAATGTTCATCCAACACAACCTTCTGCTTAAATAATCAAAAATCAGATCTATGCCTTTTGGAACACCCAATAGACTTTTTAATTCTTCTATTTCTGATCTACAGAAATGAATTCTCCATCTATTCCCTAACTAATACTAGCATTGCCGTCATTCTGAGTACCAAACTATTAGGTGTCATCATTGATGAAAATCTAATGTTCAACCTCCATATCCATAACCATATAAAAAAAAACACATCCGAAATTAGGTACCTTCTGTGGACACAAGCACTTCCTTAACTTCGCTGCCAAGAAAGCTCTAGCCTCTTTTTTTTTTTTTTTTTTTTTTTTTTTTTTTCCTGCTTCCATCCCTACTTTACAGTACCCACAACCTCACCAACATACAGTCCTCGCTGAAAACCAAACCTGACTCATGCTACAATAAGATTGCCAAATCCATAACTAACTCAAAATATTCATCCCATCACTGTCTATATCCTTACACCAACTAAACTGGCTCGAACTGCCACAACAGCTCACATACATTCAACTACTGCACATAGATTTATGTACAAACCATCTATGTGCCCATGTCTCTCTCCTTTAATGTCCACCTATCATCCCAATAACCTCTAGATCAGAAAACACATCATTGCTAGTAGTTGACAAACCAAATCTCTCAGCTGGTCAAATGCTGTACTCTCACCGTCTCTAAACTCTGGAATGCTCACCCACCTTCTATCAGAACCATAAGTAATCCTGTTCTTTAAGTTATCCTTAAAAAAACATCTTTCTTCACTCTGGCACTTTTCATGTGCCAAAGCAAAACCTCCTGAAATATCTACCTCCTCACTTTTAACCTCTTTCTATTCTCTATACTGTCCTACCACAATAACTGCATGAGGTCAAACTTTATAACTGTTAAATCTTTGCTACTAACACCCATAACCAAATAATTGATCCTCAAAGCTGTTCTACAATCATCTAGTTCTTCAAGGTAGAATTTTATGTAAATGTGTATATAAAAGTGTGTAAATATGTGTATATAACATTGAGCCACTGGGCTTACATTATTCCTAATGTAGTATCACTGTATAAACTCTGTATTACTGTCAGTTTCAATGTTTTACTCCATTGTAACTCTGTTGTACTCTAAAATGCATGTTATTTTCTTGTATGTACTATTGTATTATGTTGGAGCTTTTCTCCCAGGGCCTCTACTGAAAATGGGCTCACCTAGGCCCAGTGGACCATCCCGGTAAACAAATGCAATAAATAAATAAATCCAGACAATACTGCCGTTGAGACTATCACCACCCTCAGATATCTTTGCCTTTGGCTTGATCCTGCTTTGAACTTCCACACATGCACTGAAAAAACTGATCTCAAATAGAACTCATGCCAGGAAGCACTCCCCTCTCCTTTTCTCCCAAAGACATTTTGCCATTGGCAAAGGAGTCCTATTCCTGCAGCTTGAGTATGTCCTTCCCATTATTGCTACCACTTCCACCAAGAACATCACTACCCTTCATATTATCTCTAGTTCTGTTTGCTATTTTAACCCTAACTCTCACCACTTCTACACCCTAAGCAAAGCAAGTTATCTCCCTGTAAACAAGGAGCTAGCCTCTTACTCAGTACCCTATTCTTGAAACTGATTTTCCGTTTGGCAGAACTCCATGAAAAGACATCCCCTAATCCAAACCGACACCCTGCCTGATTACTGCACAATGCTCACTGCAGCCCAACAAACATGCATTCTCCATACTTGCTCACACTCTCTGGCAGTCCCTCTCTCTTTTCCTTTCCCAGAGAAACCTCCAACGTCTGTAGATTCAGGAAAGACCTCAAATCACACCTCCCACATCAAGCTAAGTGCTCCTGCCACCAGTGAAGCCTTATTACACAACCGCCTTTGGCTCCTTCCCAGTTACCCTCTTCAGCAGGCTGTCAATTTTCATTGCAAATATATACATATTTTTTTTTCTCTAGCTAAAGCATCATGTAGGTATAAATATAACTTTGATGGAAGAATGTTTTCAATTTAGTGTGTTTACATACTGTTTCACATTGTATATGTAACCTTTTCTATATTAACAATTTTTCAACTCTGTACTTTTTTAAACGTGGGAATTTTCACCTGTTCTATGCCTAGAAGTGGTCAGTATTAATTAGTGCAAAAAGGAAGAGCAATTTTGAATGAGACTTTGTCTGAGGATAATTGGTTACTTTTGTAGTTAACTGTGGGTACTCGGTGTTGTGTCTGTGGATTATAGCAGAAAGGTAAATCTAGGCTTATTAACAAGAGCTAATGAATGAGGAGTGGAAGGCAACACCAGTGAGAGTGGGGAGTACTGAGCTGCCTGTTTGTCCTCCAGAGGAGTGGTTAGAGACAGTAACTAGTAATTCATTGGCCATTTTGGGTCATTTCCTGTTTTTTCCAGCCCCCTGCTATAAAGCACGCTTTGGCGGGCTTTTCTGGCATTAGAGAACTTGGCATAGCTCCTCGTGGTCCCCTGCAGAGTTCCTAAGGCAGCAGAGAGCAGAAAAAGCGACTTTCTTGATTCTAAGTATTTTTTAAGCATTTTTATTGCTTTTTTCGACCTTTTGTGCTTTTCGACCACTGTTTCTGCATATATTATTGTGATATTACCTGTTTTCCTGAGCTTAATTTGTTGACTGCACTTCTTAGCTTAAGTTTTGCTTATAAGTTAACCTACAGGCTAATACACTCAAGTGTACTAGCCTTTGATAGCATTTAGTCGAAAAACCAAGCATTTACTGTATTTTCTGTCTGTGTGTGTGTGTGTAAAAAAACTTGAAAAAAAACAAAAAAATACTTCTGCTTTCCTAACTTTCCTAGCTAGTTGTTCCAGTGATCAGATTTGCTGATCCCTGGGCTTTGTATTTGGTTCCTGTGTTCCTCCATTTTCTTGTGTGGCCAGAGGGAAGTTTCTTTACTCACCAGTGAGAGTGGGGAGTACTGAGCTGCCTGTTTTGTCCTCAGAGGAGTGGTTAGAGACAGTAACTAGTAATTCATTGGCCATTTTGGGTCATTTCCTGTTTTTTCCAGCCCCCTGCTATAAAGCACGCTTTAGCGCGGAGTTGCTACAGGAGCACACGAGCAGCGGCGGTTAATCAAGGTTAAACTATTCGGGCTACCTAAAGTCCACTCTTCAAATTTTCCCTTAAAACAGCCTTCCTTGAACTGTACTGCTGATCAAACCAGCGTATTCTATATCTAAAAAGTTTAGCTCTACTTGATTCTTAAGTAGACTATTCTCTATCTGTAAAGCCTAGCACTTGCTCCTCAAGTATTTTTTTACTTGATATAGCACTTTTATTATACATAGTACCCCACCAGCCAAAAACCCCTTTTCGATCCCCCACATCCCCCGGAGTCTTTTAAAGTCCTTGTCTATTCCTTCTAGCATGTCGAGGGATCAGTTGCTAGTGTCTTCTCCTGCTCAGCTGATGAATCTGGGAATATTGAGGCAATGTTACAATTGTCTCATGTACACTGACAACCCTCTCCTTCTCCCACAAAACACAAATACATGCGAGAGATGCAACTATATAGCCAAACTGGAGGCTGAGCTCTCTCAACATAGGACTGGTAAGACCAGACAGGAGGAGAAGGTAACCACACACACCACAAACCCAGTCTCACATAGTACCATCACAACCTCAAATCATACACATAAATACACAAAGACATACTCGGAGGCTCTGATCAAAAATCTACCAAAACAGCAGAGGCCACCAAAGCAGACACCCAAACAAATGCCACCTCAGGACACAACACATGCAACACATAGACCACATAGTCAGTGTGCCAAACAGTCACAGCCCTTAAGGCCAAACACAATGCCAGACACACTCGTCGTTGGTGACTCCATAGTCAGACACACTGACGTCCCGCTCACCAGATTGAGCAAGGAAAAGGTCACAGTAAGCTGCCTGTCGGGCGCTAGAATCCACCACATAATGCAAGCACTCTGGTCTCTCAACAGCAGGTACAAGTACGACTCTGTCATTGTCCACGCTGGTGTGAACGACCTGAGACGTACCTCCTTGGACTACATGAAAGGAGACCTAGAGGAGCTCTCTGATTATGTAGCCCAGACAGGTATGACCCTGACCTTGAGCAGTATCCTACCTTCACCAAGAATGATGCCACAATACAGAGACAAGATGATCTGCTTTAATAATTGGCTTAAACTCTGGTGTCATTCTAAGGGGATCCAATGTCTGTCTGCCTGGGATGACATGCTGGACAAGCCACGCTGCTTCGCAAGTGATGGCTTGCACCTGTCACCCCTGGGCTTCCGGATATTGGCAAAGGCTCTTGCCACCCCCATAGTGCCTTTTTTAGGCAAGGCTCAAATTCTAAACCTAACGTCCCAGAACACAGAAAAGGAAAACAACTAAGGGTAATGCTGCTCAATGCCAGAAGTCTCAACCTCAAGATGCATGCACTCGAGGCCCTTCTCAGTATGGAGAACATCGATGTCTGTGCTGTGACTGAAACCTGGTTCAAGGCTCCTGAGAGCACCCCGGCACTATCAGGCTTTACCTCATATCATGCGTTCCGGCCCCAAAATCCGGACAACACCAAGAAAGGGGGGGGGGTGTCTATATTCATCAAGGACACCCACACCTCAAGGTTGGTGGCAACGCACGATGCATCGGAAACCATCCAGGTGCAATTAACCATAGGCAAGACTGCTCTGCAATTTATAGCATGTTACAGGCCACCCTCTCAATCTCAGGAGCCTCACATAGCCCGCCAGTGTTTTCAGGAAAGCTATCTCCAAACACCATCATACTAGGTGATTTCAACTACCCGAATATAGACTGGGATCACTACTCAAGCCCCAACACTCTAGCCCAAAGGTTCCTAGAGTTCATAAACTCAAATGCCATGGAACAACTAGTCACCATCCCCACAAGAGGAGATAACATACTAGATCTCATCATCACGAACATGGGGTCACAATGTTCAACACTGGAAGTATACCCCTCACTGGTGAGATCAGACCATAAACTAATCTCACTGGAAGTCCACATCCCGCCCCCACCTGAGATAAAAAAGACCACAGTGAAGAACTTCTCAAAAGCCGACTTCACACTTCTAAAGACTAGTGTGGTCTCTCTTAAGGCCCTTGAGACTGCGGAAACCATTACTCAAGCCGCTGAATCACTTACAAATGCCTTCTACCAGCACCTACAGGACTGCATGGATCAGGCAATCCCAAACAAAACAAAGACTCTTTGTACCAAAGGCAAGCGTCCAGTCTGGTGGACCCCAGCCATAAACAAGCTCTACAACAAAAGGAGGAAGCTACTACAAGATGGAGCAAAATCCTTAAAAGGGAAAACACCCTTGATCATTATAAGTAAAAAACTAAGATCTCTCATAAAATCATCCAAGGCAAATTTTGAGAGAAAAGTCGCTAAGGACTCAAAGGACAATCATAAGGCCTTCTTTAGCTATGTTAGAAACCTGGGAGGAAACTCCCAGATATGCTCAGAATTAGTTCAAAATGATGTAAAAATTACTGAACCAACAGACATTGCCAACATACTGGCTGACAGGTTCAGTGCAAACTCCCCCCCCAAAAGGTGAGATATCTATACCAGAGAATTATAGCCCCCCAAACATCTCTAACGCTCAGGTGAGAACTGCTCTCTCCAAGGCAAAAAACACAGCATCCATGGGACCAGATGGTGTCCCCGGATGTGTGCTCCACGAACTAAATGAGGAATTAAACCCGCAGTTAGGGCAGCTGTTTAATCTTAGCCTCACCTCAGGATACGTGCCAAAGGAGTGGCGTACGGCAACTGTGGTCCCACTTCACAAAGGCGGTGCTTCCACCGACCCGGGAAATTACCGTCCCATTAGCTTGACAAGTTTGATCTGCAAAGCTATGGAGAGGATCATAATGGAACTCATAAATAAAGACATAGGAGACTTGCAGACTTTGGATCCAACCCAGTTCGGCTTTGTCAAAGGCAGATCATGCCTTTTAAACTTGGTTAACTTTTTCGAAACGGTCACCAAGGCCATTGATGAGGGAAAGGCAGTCCACACAGCCTACCTCGACCTGGCAAAGGCTTTCGACACAATACCCCACTCAGGTATCATTGAAAAACTCATCAGCTTAAATGTAAACCCATACGTCACAAGATGGGTTGCAAACTGGCTAAGTGACAGAACCCACAGGGTCAGAGTTGCTGGCGCCATGTCAGACTCGAAGCCTGTCACAAGTGGTGTCCCACAGGGCTCAGTCCTGGGCCCTCTCCTGTTCGGCATCTACTTTTCAGAAGTACAAGCAAACACAGGAGGATTATGGCTGACAAAATTTGCAGATGACTGCAAACTGGGCGCCATAGTTGAGAACACATCTGACACAGATATCCTACAGAAGGGTCTTATAGAAACGGATAACTGGTGCCAGAGCCATGGCCTAAAGTTAAACGCCAAAAAATGCATAGTCATACCCTTCGGGGAAAAACAAGGTTACTCCTAGCTACCATATAGGCGGCAACCCACTAAGCACAGAAGAGGTTATCAGGGATCTGGGGACCCAGGTTGACAGTAACCTTTCATTGACACTCACGTTGCCAAAGTAGTTAGGAAGACCTTCTACATTGCCCACCTGATCATGAAGGGATTCACATCTAGATCAAGGGAAGTCATCGTCCCCCGTACTCATCACTCATCAGACCAGTGATTGAGTACAATGCCCCATTTGGAATGTATCTGACACGACACCTGCAGCAACTGGAAAGGCCCCAAAAGTTCCTCACCAAAAGGATAAAGGGTCTCAAAAATATGTCCTATGCTGCCCGACTGAAGGAACTTCAGCTCTATTCAGTTGCTTACCGTCTGCTCAGAGGTGACCTGTGCCTGACATACAAGGCCATGTCCAACCCAGAATTGATGAACATGCTTCACCTCAAAAAATCTAGATCCCTCAGAACTACAAGGGTGGGAGACTTAAACCTCGACACGGTTATTAATAGGACGTGCTGGAGGGACAGATTCATCACCCAGAGACTCCCTATGCTGTGGAACAGAATCCCGGTACATGTGAGGCAGAGCACCTCGCTGGCTTTGTTCAAGAGAAATCTTGACCAATGGATGGGAGATTGCAGATATACCCCAGGGATTATCTCAGTGTCACTGCTTGACAGAGGCACAGCAAAATAATGGGCATAGTATCCTCCAAACTAAAGGGGTGGCGAAAGCCACAAAACTCTGGGCTAGGCTTATAAATGCCCTTGGGCAGATAGCCTAGTATGAACCTATGAACCTATGATCAGATTAACCTAAGGTGCAGACAGTTCAAGAGTCACTAGATTTAAGAAAGCAATAGGAAAAGGGTGGGAAATATTTCCCACATAATAGTCTGTTCAGTGACAGGCTGTTTCATTGATTTTTTTTTTTCCTTGTAATCCTTGGATTTTTTTTCTTTCCCTTTAAATGTAAACACTAACCATAAGCTTTAGTGTTTTAAGATACTGAGCTAAATGTTAACACTATAATCAAACTATGCAGTTTAACAAATAGTATAAGCAAACAAACCAAGCACTCTACCTAAGAAACAATATAAAGAAAATAAGTGGAAGTTTGCATTTCCCACACAGCAGTGTGTTCCATCGTAGAGGCTGTTTCAGTGAGTTTTCTCTCAGCCCAGAGCACAATATGGACTTTTGTTTGCATTCTGCTGCTTTTACCCTGAAACCCTGAGGATATTCTACAGAAGGCATCTGTCTCTCCAGGAGCTTGCATACAAAAAAAAAAAAAAAAAAAAAAAAAAGGGGGGGGGGGGGGCAGATGCCTGGTTCTCTACCACCTTAGCACCCACCACAGCCTCTGGGAGCCTCTTGCCTAAGAAAAAACATAGCAGTAAGCTGGAAAAGTGTGAGGAAACTTAAGAGCTTTTTTGGTTGACTTGAATTTCCCCTGGGTGTAGTGGTCCTTTGACAAGGTGGTTTTTGCAGCCCCTTCCTACAGATTCTGTTATGATCAAAGCCTTTGGGGCAACTTGTGCGTCGTCCTGCACCAGTGTATCCGATATTCTTCTGAGGCTGAGGGACAGTTGGCTTTGAAGGACTATGTTGTGATCTCACAAAGGAAAGTAGGATCCCCACTGTTCTTGTACATGAGGAAGATCCCAGTGGCTACGTCAGTGTTTCAGTCCTCCTTCCTCTTGCTTCTAGGAAACTTGACTTGTTCTTCGGGGTCAGTATCTTTATAGGAGTTGCTTGGAACATCAACTATGGTGTCCCTGGACTGCATCTAGGAAAATACCTTGGCTCCAAATAGGAATCCTATTCTAAGTGATAAGAAGATTATAGCACTTGACGAGAGAGAAGCTCTACTACCCTACCTACTATCCTTTCATACAGACCTTTAAAACTGCTAATCTCGCATGCTTATTAATCTTGGTTGGAAAAGATAAGATTTAAGGCCAGCAAATTAAAGACCAGGATCTGAAGCAAGAGATGGCGGATTTAAGTGAATTTCCCAGTGGAAAAGCATTTAATGAAATGTGGTTATGATGCTGTGGACACATTATGCAGGGCAGCAACTACTGGGTCTGTAATACAGAGATATGTCTGTTTCAGGACACCTTGTCTTTAAGGCAAAAATTTCAGACCCAAGTTCTAAGGTACAGTGTTTTATTTCTCTTTTATATATAAAAAAAAAAAAATCCAACCCAAAACAGAACAGAGCTACACCTGGTAAAAGGAAGATGGAGGAATATAGGAAAGAATGTCAAGTTACACCCAAAGACAAGCCCTGAGGCCCTCCGGCTCAGCATGCCCTGAGGGATTAGCCATGGCTTATCTAAGCTGCCCCCCATTCCCTTTTCAAGCCTCCTCCCTCCAACTCTGACTCCCTTCTCACAAAATATATGGAGGGTGCTTGACCTTATGTACAGGAATTGAGAAGAAATCCCACTATTAGTGGGTGCTAGGTGCTAGACATCCTCAAATAGGTTGCAAATTATAGTTTCTGGTCATACCAACATCAAGACATCCCACCAGTCCTCAATGACCAGCTGGTCTGTGTTCCAGCAGATATTCAAGAAGTGTTTTAGGAAGGGTCCCCTAGGAGGAGAAAGGACAAGACTTTTTGCTAATGACTCCTCTCGTCTTAAGGAAAGAGGGTCCGTGGAGACCCATTTAAGACTTCAGCATTCAGAATGCTCTCTCTCTAAAGTTTATTGCCAATGCTTCCTTGTAACACCATCATGGTTACTCTTGACTTGAATAATCTTTATCTGCAAATTCAGAATGCTCTCTCTCTCTAAAGTTTATTGCCAATGCTTCCTTGTAACACCATCATGGTTACTCTTGACTTGAATAATCTTTATCTGCAAATCGCCATTGTCAGAAAGCACAGAAAATTCTATTTGCAGAAGGGGAGATCATTTCCAGTTCACTTCTTTAGGTTTATTTTCTCCGAGTCTTTTGCGTTTCTTTCTTTCTTTTTTAAACAAGAAACATCATTATTAAATTATCACGTGGCACAGGCAGTCAAACATTTATATAAATAAAACATTTATATAAATAAAAACAAACCATATTGGCATATTTTTCAGTTGCAAACATTACACATCACGCTATACAGACATTGTTTACATAGTTTATTCGTTCCTGCCTTCCCTTAAACCTCATCCCTTCTCCAAAACATTATTCTTCATGTATTCCTGCAGTTGCACTTTTTTTGTATTTAATTGCCTCCTACCCTTTTCTAAAGATCCCACCTCCAGTTCTTTTGTCTCTGTTGCTATATTCACTGCCTAGCCCAACTTTTGTATCCTGGGAATAAAACTTTTGGGTTTCTAATACTATGACGGGAACTGATGTCATTCCTAAGTTTTAGGGTATGATTAAAGTTCATGAAGTGAATTGCTTCAGTCTTTAATGTTGGCCAGAAGTGCTCTTTACAGCACTTGCAGTGTTCCCAGAATTGACAACTTCTGTAATTCATAGAGTTATATGTATTAGCAGAATACCTAAATATGACTGTGAATTCTTTTTTGTTAAACTTATTGCTCCCACTAATATTGGAACTGTCTGAGTATATTTCTGCCACATTGCTCTCGTAGTTGCCTGCAAATCCTGGCATTTTATGACTTTGTCTCTGTACATAAGGTAGATAAGATATGTTCTACTTCTAGCTATAAAAAAGAGGTGCTCATCGGATATATTGGAAGAAAATATTATCTCTGAAACTAATGATATACAAATAAATGGACAGGGGATTAGTAAGAATACCAACATAAATGATGGTTTACCCTTTCTTACATTAACTTATAAAGGAATGGGATGGTTGAGAAAATGTATAGATGAGACCTGGGGGATGTTTGGTGAAATGTATGCTAAAACAAATACTTTTCAGAAGAAATGTATAGATGAGACCTGGGGGATGTTTGGTGAAATGTATGCTAAAACAAATACTTTTCAGAAGAATATGAAATATAGTTATAGGAGGAATAGGAATGTTAAGAACATTCTGGAATATTATAAGACCAATAAAATTAATACAACTGTAGATGCAAATAGAAAATGTGGAACTTTTAAATGTGGACGGTGTGCCCAGTGTTCCTTCATTGCAGAACAAAAGGATTTGGTATTACCCAGTTTAGGAGGTACTTTGAAAGCTAAAAACTATAGTAGCTGCTACACTCAGGGTGTGGTTTATTTGGCCTTTTGTAAGGCATGTTCGAAATACTATGTGGGAAAAACTGACACTTAAGATCTAGGATATATGAACATGTAAGGGACATCAATAAGCAAAATGTAAATAATGCGTTATATAGGCATTTGAACTGTAAAGAAGCTAATTTTAAATTCTGGGTATTAGAAGAAGTTGGACACCCAGACAGAGGCGGTGATTGGGAAACAAAATTGGAGTATAAGGAAATGATGTGGCAATTGTGTTTGGACGCAAGTGGAGGGAAAAGTCTTAATGACCATATATCCATTTCTCACGTTTTAAAAATATTTGCTGCTGACCCTAAGAGGGCTGTTAAAAGTTGAAAATATTTATTACTTTTAAATAGTTACATACATATATATATATATATATATATATATATATATATATATATATATATATATATATATATATATATATATATATTGTGTGTGTGTGTATGATATGTATATATATATATATGTATATATATATATATATATATATATAATGTGTATGATATATATATATATATGTATATGTATATATATATATATATATATATATATATATATATATATATATAATGTATGTGTGTATATATGTATATATAGTGTGTGTGTGTATATATTTTTTTTTAACAAAAGGGATATATTACATTTTATTAAATTATTGTATTAATATAGTTCTGTAGTCCTTGACATACGTTTTCTTTCTTTTTTGTATAATATAACATGTCTTATTAAATGTATTTTACATTTTATTTATTTATCCACCCCTAGATATATTGGTAATGGGTTTTTAACATATTTTATATTTTTATTTTAACGTCCATACAGCCGTTTTACAGGTTTTTGATTCTAATGGCTGTATTCACTGTTTCCCGAATAGAAAACTGTTAACTTACACACAATAGAACACAGTGTGTATATTACTTTTAGAAGGCAAAAAGGGAAATTTGTGTATTAATTCATATTGGATTGATATAAATTGATGTGCTTTGTAGCTCTTATATTATCTCTGAAGAAGTCTCCGAAGGGAGACGAAAGCGCTTAGTTTTTATTTGTGTGATGTTAAATAAACAATATCGCTGGTGGGATTCCATCTGTTTTCCTGGTTTTGTGTGGGAGGACGACCTTTATTGTTCTTGGAACAGGTTTTTGGAATTTGTTGTGACATCTGTACATAAGATGCTGTAATCACTGGGTGTAGCAATTTGTTATCATTGCTACTTTTGTCTTTTTTTCATGGACAACTGTATTTGGTTTTCTTGCATCAGTTTTTTGATCTGTGGGTAATGGGTGATCCCATGTGATACAGATTCTCTTAATTCTTTGTGGACCATGTTTGCAATGCTTCTCAAGTACTTCCATATTATAATGTTTGCACATATTATAATGTTTGCACAATCCTCAATACAACAGTCTTGCCATATTATTAATCTCGAATGACCCAGTATTTTACATGGAATTGGATATTTTAATTGACACATTTAGAGGTAGGAGTATTCCTGAAACTAACTGTTTGAAATTTTAAATGGGAGAAAAGCCAAATATGCCCCCATTTTAAATAAACAAACTTATTAACAATATCGCTGGTGGATTCCATCTCTTTTCCTGGTTTTGTGTGGGAGGACGACCTGTATTGCTCTTGGAACAGGTTTTTGGAATTTGTTGTGACATCTGTACATAAGATGCTGTAATCACTGGGCATTGGGGACCTACAGACACTGGATCCTACCCAATTTGGCTTTGTCAAGGGCAGATCCTGCCTCTTGAACTTGGTCGACTTTTTCGAAACAGTCACTAAGGCCATTGATGAGGGTAAGGCAGTTCACACAGCCTACCTTGACCTAGCAAAAGCGTTCGACACAATACCCCACTCGGGCATCATAGAAAAGCTCACCAGCTTAGATGTAAACCCATATGTCACAAAATGGGTTGCAAACTGGCTCAAGGACAGAACACACAGGGTTAGAGTTGCTGGTGCCATGTCGGACTCTAAGCCGATCACGAGCGGTGTCCCACAGGGCTCAGTCCTGGGCCCCCTCTTGTTCGGCATTTATTTTTCTGAAGTGCAGGCAAACATAGGGGGATTGTGGCTGACAAAATTTGCAGATGACTGCAAAGTGGGCACCATAATTGACACTCCAACAGACACAGACATCCTCCAGAGAGGTCTCATAGAAATGGATAACTGGTGCCAGAGCCATGGCCTTAAGCTAAATGCCAAAAAATGTATAGTCCTACCCTTTGGGAAAAACAAGGTAACCCCTAATTACCACATAGGTAGTAATCCATTAAACACGGATTACTACCTATCAGGGACCTGGGGACCCAGGTTGACAGTAACCTCTCTTTTGACACTCACATTGCCAAAGTGGTTAGGAAGTCCTTCTACGTTGCCCACCTGATCATGAAGGGATTCACATCCAGATCAGGAGAGGTCATTGTACCCCTGTACTCTTCACTTATCAGACCAATAATTGAGTACAACGCCCCATTCGGAATGTACCTTACCCGACACCTGCAGCAGTTGGAAAGGCCCCAAAAGTTCCTCACCAAAAGGATAAAGGGGCTCAAACATATGTCATACGATGCCCGACTGAAGAAACTCCAGCTCTATTCAGTCGCATACCGTCTGCTCAGAGGTGATCTGTGCCTGACATACAAGGCCATGTCCAACCCGGAATTAATGGACATGCTCCACCTCAAAAAATCCAAATCCACGAGAGCAAGAGACTTAAACCTCAACACGGATATAAATAGGACATGCTGGAGGGACAGATTCATCACCCAGAGACTCCCTACACTATGGAACAGAATCCCAGTCCATGTGAGGCAGAGCCCCTCACTGACTCTGTTCAAGAGAAATCTTGACGAGTGGATGGGAGATCATAGGTTTACCCCGGGAATCATCTCTGTGTCACTGCTGGACAGAGGCACAGCAAACTAATGGGTATAGTATTCTCATCCTAAGGGGTGGTGAAAGCCCTAGGGCAGATAGCCTAGTATGAACCTATGAACCTATTTTTGGTTCAGTTGATAAAAAAGAGAAGGGATGGATGGTATGTTCCTATCCTGGCCAAGGGGCAAGTAACTCAGGAGAAATCTGTGAATGCCCCTGTGTGTACCCCTTGCACATATACAACTGCATTTATTACTAATTTTGGCATGGACCGCACAGTTATCTGATGGGTTCTTATTAAGAATTGGAATTTTATTAGGGAAGATGGTGGTGAAATACTATCCAAATTGGAGGAGCAACCTTTTGTGGTATACAGAAGAAATAACGTCAAGGGTATATTGGAGAGAAGGCTGATATCGGACTCGGAAAGGTGTGGTATGAAGAAATGTGTGCATTGTCCACAATGTAAGTAGATTAGTGTGGGGAACAGCAGTTCTGGGCAGAATATTTTATTTTAATGGTGAGTTTAATTGCAGAACTGGGGTGGTGTATTGCGCTTTGTCAGCTGTGTAGCTCATTTTGTATAGGTAAAACTGAATGGACTTTAAGGTCTGGAATATGTGAACATGTATATATATTAAAAAGAATAGAAATACAAGTGCCCCGGCAAAGCATATTTTAGTTTACCCTGAACACTCCTTCAAATTTGTTATTTTAGGAAAAGTGGACACTGGGAAACGGGGGAGCTGAGCAAGTACTGCTAGAAATAAGGGAATTGTACTGGGAGCTCTTTTTTAATGCTTTTAAACCCCCAGCACTTAATGATAACTGTACTATAGCTTGTTTGTTGAAACTCAAAACCTTTGAAATATGACTATAGTGTAGTGGTTATTACATCTGTCTTATATACAGAAGGTTCTGTGTTCAGTTCCCAGTGGAGGTGATATGGATTTTCTGTGGTTTTCATATTTATTTGTTTGTTTTATGTGTATCCTTCCATAATACTCATAATACTTTGCAACACCTTGTTTAATATATTATGATGGGGTAGGAAATGACTGAATTTATAAATATTCTTGCTTCTAATTTTCATTTATAGTTTATTAGTAGTAATATTTTATATAGGTGTCCGTTTAATTTTTAATATTTTATTTATAAATTTATTGTTGCATACTTAATATGTTTAAGTAATTAAAAGCTAATTTTATGTTTGTTAGCTTTTAGGAGCTAAAGATGCAGTATATAATGTTTTTAAACACTGTCTCTCTCTAAATCCCGAGAAGAGGAAACATTGTGGCTTCAACATAGACCATTTAAGGGCTAAGTTTGAGTGTAGTCCGTTTAGATTTATCCGAGGAAGTTCTGGAAGGTACCAGGATGAAAGTGCTAGTATCTCACTTATGATTCTTTTTTATTGTTTAAGTGTGAGTTTGTTAGTAAATCTTTTAAAGGAATTGTTATCCATGCTGGACTTGCTGCTGCTTTTTCTGCTGGTCGTTCACCATTTTGTTTGGATTACTGGTTTGTCTTTTGTGCCTCTAGCTGGTTTTGTAATACTGTACCCTGTATTGTTTGTTTGGTTTGACTTCTCAGGTTGGGGAGAGAGGTAATTGATTCCCATCTTCCTTTTAAAACTCTAGAATCGTAATGTATATTTCTGCGGGGGAAACAAGTACAATACATGAAAATTGTACTGCAGTTCTCAATACTTTTTCTGGTTGCTTCAGTTATGGTTAATTTGAGAGTTTACTGTATAATACTAAGTGCCTGCCCAGCGAACCAGTATTGCTCATGAGTAAACCTCCATACTAATTGTTTCCTGCTCATTTTCCCAGAGCTCCCATCTGCTTGTCGCCCTCACCACACACTGACAGAATCCTAAGTTAGTCATGCTGCATCCTTGGCAGGTAAGAGATTTATTTTAGAGTGCTACTGCGTTCTTGCTTTACTTGTTGATTTTTTTTGTCTAAGTCATTTAAAGGTTACTAATACTTGAAACTGCATTGATTGGGTACTTTAAGTTGTTTAATTGTAGCGTTAACACTATCAAGCAATCTTTTTGGTGTTTTTACATTGAGTGAGCAGAGACCAGCTTAGATCAGCTAGTTTGCACATTAAACAGCAGTAATATCAATTTTTAGCACAGTAACCTAGTCTAGTGCCAAACGCCATAGAATACCCAAGGAGACCTCTCTGTAAAGCAGCCCTTTAGCTATAGTGGCCAACCTAAGTACAGGTCCAGACAACATGGATATGCAATTTCCAAATGTCCCCATAGCAAGCTTGAGACCATGTAACAAATTTCCTCATCTTCACTGACAACCATTTAATCCTTAAGCAAACACAGTGTGCAAGAAGTGCCCATTCACAATTTCCCTGGTGGCAAAAATCTAGCATACAAACAAGGATGTAAAGAACACACGCATAAGCCAATATATGCTGAGGCACTAAAAAGCAATCCCAAACCTCAAAGGCCTCCTAAGCCTATAAATGGCAACGCCTTTCCCCAGAAATCTCTAAAGCACTCACCAAAAGCAACACCAAACACCACATATACACCTACACCCCCAGTGGATCCCCAAGAACAAAGCCCATAATGCAAGCAAACACATTTCACAACACTTTTGTCATACGGTGTTCCATTGTAAGACACATGGATGGCCCACTGTCCAAACTGAACAAGAAGATAATTGTCAGTTGCTTAACTGAAGCCAGGATCAGATCCACCAAGTTATGCATGCGCTCAAGTCACTACACCACAGGTTCTAATATGATTTTATTATAGTCCATGTGGACATTCATCACCTGAGACGCATCTCCCTGGACTATATGAAGAGACACATTATTGATCTCTGTGAAAATATGTCTCAGGTAGGTATGTGCCTTTCATTGAGCAGTATTCTACCTTCACCAAGGCTGATGCTAAAGTATGAACAAAAAAAGACTGACTTCAGTAATTGGCTTAGTTTCTGGTGTATTTCCAGGGGGTTCAATATTTGTCAGCATGAGAGGACATGGTTAAAAAAACATGTTTCATTGCAAAGGATGGTCTGCACCTGTCCCTGCTAGGCTTCCAAATATTGGCTAAAACTTTATCCGCCCCCTTAGTCTTTTTAGGCAATGCCAAATTGTCAAACCTAGTGACTTGGCAAAAAAGAAACCTAAAGGTGTTGCTGTTCAGTGCTATGATTCTGAATAACAAACTCCACACCCCACAAGCTCTCCTCCTCACTCTGGATAATATAGACATTTGCACCATTCCTGAGACCTGGTTTGATATCTTCACACCAAATACCAAGCGATACGGCTAAACAGCCGCAAAAAGGACTAAACTGCAAACACAAAATTAACGGAAAGTAGCAGCACAGACTGTACGAATAAAATTCTTTATTGATTCTGGTACCTCGGCCTTCGCCTTCTCATGGAATAATTTACATTCACAAACACAGTCCTATTTAAACCATTAAATATTAAGTACTTGAATTAACTTTTTTCCAAAATTTAAAGTCACAAATCCTAAAACACATTTTATACAGCTGTAATTGAAACGTTATTACATATTTTATCACAACTCCCTATACAAACAATTTTAAACATAAAGAATTATTTTTCATGCCTCTAAATTCATACCATTAGGATAGAGGGTGTTGAAATTAATAATAAACTTTGATTCCATATCTAATAATATTCTATGAAAGTTATTGTTCTTCACTCCCACCCCATAGGGCTTGGCTATAACACTAAAAATCAAATCTTTCATCAGTCCTCCATGCTTCTCATGAAAATGACTTGCTACCGGACTATCCGACCTTGCATTTCTTGTATCACCCAGGTGTTCTAAAATTCTTAATTTGACCTTGTCCAATATACCATTTCTGTACTGGACAATTACACCCAATGGCATAAATTATTCCAAACGAATCACAGTCAAAGTGATCAATGGCATTATATAAATTGCCATTGATCCTCGTACCATCTATTCCTGATTTTTTTTTTTTTCACAAACCTTACATCTACCGCAGGCATATGCACCTGCATTGCCCACCTTCTTCCTTCTACCTCTACTTCTAACTAACTCCTTTAAAATTCTGAAACCTGCCCTAAGAAAAGTAACTTTCTTAGGGAATATACTCTTTATTGTCCCTACTAATTATGGGCCATAATGAACTCACCACAGCATCCACCGTGAACCAGAGTCCGACACAGAGAAAAGGGGAGGTCGGCTGTTTCAAGGAAAGGGAAAAAGATGATGATTCCATTGCTTGTTTTCATGGAACTGTTGATCGGGGACTCTTCATGTTCTAATATACCATTTCTGTACTGGACCATTACACCCAATGGCATAAATTATTCCAAACGAATCACAGTCAAAGTGATCAATGGCATTATATAAATTGCCATTGATCCTCGTACCATCTATTCCTGATTTTTTTTTTTTCACAAACCTTACATCTACCGCAGGCATATGCACCTGCATTGCCCACCTTCTTCCTTCTACCTCTACTTCTAACTAACTCCTTTAAATTCTGAAACCTGCCCTAAGAAAAGTAACTTTCTTAGGGAATATACTCTTTATTGTCCCTACTAATTATGGGCCATAATGAACTCACCACAGCGTCCACCGTGAACCAGAGTCCGACACAGAGAAAAGGGGAGGTCGGCTGTTTCAAGGAAAGGGAAAAAGATGATGATTCCATTGCTTGTTTTCATGGAATTGTTGATCAGGGACTCTTCATGCTCTAATTTTGAGGTGGAAGGTTTTTCTGTTAGTCACTTGGACAATAGTGCAGGTGAGAACTTAAGTATCATCAGTTTATCTGATTTATACATAACTGAAAGCATGATAAATGTTTTATGCAAAGGCACAAAGTTTGTTCCGACTTATACTCCTCCTTTGGCGGATGTGATTTTAGAAGCCAAGAAGTTTTGTAGAAAGCTATATTTAAAAATTTTTTTTGCTAACAACATAAAAGAGGTGAAAAATCAGACTATTAGCACCAATAGTGTTTCTGTGTTTGAAAGTTCATTAATGGACATGTCTTTGCACGAAAATGATCCAATAGATATTTTTTCGGATGCACAGATGCAACTGGCCTCTGCCTCTGATTTTGAATTTTTTACAGGATATGGGAGGTTTAAAATACCGAAGGTTCCATATATGTAAGTGATTTTGTTCCTCCAAAATTAAACGGCAGTATTAATGTTTTCGAGAAAACACTATGCAAACCAATTGAAACTGAATTTAAGTTGTTTAAGAAGGGTAAAAAATGTTTCAATTTATTGAAAGAGGAATGGCAAGCCCTATGTGAATTAAGGGAGCTTAGTGATAAATTTATATTTACTGAATCTGATAAAGGAGGTAATTGGGTAATTTTACCCAGGGAAAGATATAATTCTATTGTTTAAATCTAATGTATGTTTGCCAGCTAACCCTGTAGCAGAATTCAGTAGTGCTTTACATGATTTATTAGAGAGGGGTGAACGTCTGGGATTTTTTTACATCAAGAGATGTTAAAAAATTATATATTAAGAATCCTAAAGATGCAAAATTTTTTATTATCCCTAAGGTGCACAAGGATTTGAGAAATCCACCTGGACGACAGATTGTGTCGGGCAGAGGTGCTTATTTACAAAATGTTGGCATATTTTTGGATTCAGTGTTAGTGTCATCTTCCAAGGATGCCCTCACATCTACAAAATACTAGAGAGATCTGTAATCATGTGAAAGGGGTTGTGTGGCAGGATGATTATTACTGGGTCAGCGTTGATATTAAATCATTGTTTACCTGTATTAGAACAAAGTGGGGGCTTGAGGCAGTAGGCAAAATTTTGGGCGAAGGACCACGTACCTCTTTTATTGTTAGCATGTTGGAATTTTGCCTTACACATAATTATTTTGAGTTTGAAAAAAAGTTTTTTCTACAGAAGGATGGCACTGCGATGGGTGCCTCTTTCGCTCCATCATATGCCATTTTATTTATGGCCCATTTTGAAAACTTGTTTGTTTATTTTAAAAGTTTTTTCCACAACAAGGTGGTAAAACATAAAAGATACACTGATGACCTTTTATTTTTGTGTAGGGGTGACCCCAAGGAGTATGAGTTTTGATCCAAGTACTAATCCATGTGGGTTGGACTTCACCTTTACCTTAGGTGGGACTAGGTTACAATTTTTAGATGTGGAGTTTTATGTAGGATCGGATGGAAAAATACAACATAGACCCTTTTCATAAGACCACAGCGGTGAACAATTTTTTACATGCAGCCAGTATGCATAGCTCGCATCTTATTGAATCATTGCCAGTAGGGGAATTTAAGCGCATTGCTGGCAATACTTCAGAGAAAGATAGGATAATGGTAGAATTCAACCAAGTTTATGAGAAATTATGTGTTAGAGGGTATTCTCATGAATTGGTGAGGACAGCTATAAGCAAGGTGGAAAAAGATCTTGGGTTAGGTCAACATGAAAGTACTTTATCAAAAGGAAGAAAGCATAGTAACACTTTTATAAGGGGTTTTTGGAAGATAGTAAAGGAGATGAAGAGGAAGATAAAATATTTTTTGTAAACAGGTTTTCAGTTTTTTTCTCCCATTTTAAATAATGTGGTGAATTCATTATGGCCCATAATTAGTAGAGACGATAATTTAAAGAGTATATTCCCTAAGAAAGTTACTTTTTCTTATGGCAGGTTTCAGAATTTAAAGGAGTTAGTTAGAAGTAGAGGTAGAAGGAAGAAGGTGGGCAATGCAGGTGCATATGCCTGCGGTAGATGTAAGGTTTGTGAAAAATCAGGAATTTAGATGGTACGAGGATCAATGGCAATTTATATAATGCCATTGATCACTTTGACTGTAATTCGTTTGGAGTAATTTATGCCATTGGGTGTAATTGTCCAGTACAGAAATGGTATATTGGACAAACCAAGCGTAAGGTCAAATTAAGAATTTTAGAACACCTGGGTGATATAAGAAATGCAAGGTTGGATAGTCCAGTAGCAAGTCATTTTCATGAGAAGCATGGAGGACTGATGAAAGATTTGATTTTTAGTGTTATAGCCAAGCCCTACGGGGTGGGAGTGAAGAACAGTAACTTTCATAGAAGGTTATTAGATATGGAATCAAAATTTATTATTAATTTCAACACCCTCTATCCTAATGGTATGAATTTAGAGGCATGAAAAATAATTATTTATGTTTAAAATTGTTTGTATAGGGAGTTGTGATTTAAATATGTAATAAAGTAAGTTGTATAAACAAATGTGTTTTAGTTTTTGTGACTTTAAATTTTGGGAAAAAGTTAATTAAGTCAATTAACTACTTAATATTTAATGGTTTAAATAGGACTGTGTTTGTGAATGTAAATTATTCCATGAGAAGGTGAAGGCTGAGGTACCAGAATCAAAGAATTTTATTTGTACAGTCCGTGCTATTTTCTGTTAATTTTGTTGTTTGCAGTTTAGATCTGGTTTGATATCTACAGAAAGTACTCCAGCAGTGCAAGGCTTCAGTGCCTTCCACATTTTGAACCATCGGCTGCACAACTAGGAACAAAAGGTAGAGGATTCTCGATCTACCTTGGCCATAAGTACACCTTGAGGTTGGTTAAACAGGATTATGCCCTGGAGTTTATCCACATGCAAAACACCATAAACAGAGACCCATACCATATCATAAACTATAGATCGCCGTTTGTCCCAAGAATCCTACAGCTCATACCTAGACCTACTGGAGACACTCCTCTCTAAACCACGTCTTATTCATGGGAGACTATAACTACTCCTCTGTGCAATGGGAAACGTACACTGCCTCAAACTCACACGCACGATGTCTGGACTTTAACACAAATACCCTTGACCAAGTAAGTGTGCACACCCATCTGAGGTTCAGACATACTCTACATAACTCGCCAATATGGGAGAGCCCCCCCCCCCCCCCCCGTCACATCCTCACTGGTGAGGTCAGAACATAAAGCCATTCCTTTCAAAATAAAAAATCAACTGGTAACCTCAGCAAACTAAACAGTTGGGAACTATCCCAAAGCAAACTCCATCCTATTAAGTGATTGTCCAGATTCATTGTTCCTACTAACCCTATGGTAACCCTATGTTCACGGCAGTC
The DNA here is from genome assembly GCF_019279795.1 of Protopterus annectens. Lineage (NCBI taxonomy): Eukaryota > Metazoa > Chordata > Ceratodontiformes > Protopteridae > Protopterus > Protopterus annectens. Next base: position 1,742,002,912 of record NC_056735.1, read on the forward strand.
TGTGCAGAATTGTTCACAGACAACCTGTGCAACAATGTAAATTGCTGTATAGAGGCTGCTGTACCTACAAGAAGTAAGCCCTAAACAAACTTGAAAAACCAACCAGATTGGTAGAATCCTAACAATAGGGTAAATGACAAAAGGAAAAATGTCGTAGTTAAAATCAGAAATAGTAGCTCTAGTTTAATTAGAGAGCCCTTATAACTGAACAGGAAACTTAATGGACTAATCAAGTCCAGCAAGGCCAGTTATGAGGTCGTGATAGCCTCAAGACAACCACCAGGCCTTGTACAATTTTATGTCCATAACCTCAAAAGCAACACACAGTAGTGTGCCACACCTTCATTGAACAGAGTGACGCAGCAAATTTGCTGGATGACAAATTCAGCTGAAACTTCACCCCCCCCACTGCCCTTTTGTCTCCCGTCATGAAATACGTATTAGCATAACTGCCCCCACCCCATTGTTAGCAAGGAGCAGTTTCTGGCGGTGCTTGCTAAAACCAAAAATGCAGCCTCAGTGTGCCCAGACAGTATCCCGGGATGCCTAAGTAGCCTGAAACATGACCTGTGAGGACCACCTGAGTCACTTTTTAACTATAGCCTCACAACAGGCTTTGTATGACAATTAATGAAGGACTACAGCGGTTTTCCTCCCTTAACAAGGGTGAACCATCAGCTGACCCCAGAAACTGCAGACCCATTAGTCTTCCACGGCTTTGTATATTAGACTAGCAAGTAATCAACAAAGACGTAGGCAACCTTAAGACAATGGACCCAGCCTAGTTTGACTCTGGCAAGGGAAGTTCATGCCTGCTGAATATGATGGACACTTTAGACTGTCACCAAGGCAATGGATGAGGGGGAATAGGTACATACCACCTACCTGGTCCTGGCTAAGGTGTTTGATACAGTAACCCACTCGGTATAGTTGACAAACTCTTCAAACTGGGCATAACCCCCTGCATAACTTTCTGGATTGCCAGCTAGCTTACAGGACACAGGAAGCCAAGATTCATGAGACCATCTCCACTAATAGACTGCTCACCAGCAGGGTACCTCAGGGCTGTGTGCTGGGACCACTTCTATATCTCATCTACTTCTCAGAGGAGCAGACTTACTCCATTCTGTGTACTTCACTGAGTAGCTTTGTGCTTTTGTTGTGGGGGCTTCATGGTGTGCTGTTTGGGAGTTTTTTAAGGATTATTTTTAAAGATTGACATGTACTTCTCAGAGAGGCTAATGTCAAGGGCCTTTAGCTGACCAAGTTTCCAGATGACTGCAAATTTGGAGCTGTTATTGATCCCCCTTGACACAGACCTCTTGCAGGAGAGTCTGACTCTGACAAAAGACTGATGCCAATGTAACTGATTAAAAACTCATTGCCAAGAAATGCATTATGATGCCTTCTAGAGAAATGGCCACTCAGGTTAATTACTGTATTAAGACACCCCTAAGAGTTGATATAGTAGTCTGCGATGTGGGAACATATGTAGGCAGTAATCTTAACTACTTTGGCCACATGTTTGTAAAAGGCAAGAAAATCATTTTATGTCGCCCAACTTGTATTTAAGGCCATGGCACCCAGGTCCAAGGAAGTCATAGTGCCATGTTATTCGGCCCTTAACAGACCCATCATTGATTGTAATGCCCCTTTCTGCATGTACCTGACCCCAGATATATGCAATAGTTGGAACTCTCACAAAGGTTCCTTACCAGGAGAATCCAGGGTATAAACGCATTGTCCTATATGGATCGTCTTAAAGCCCAATCTTTATACTTGGTCTCCTTGGATCTGTCTGTGATGGAACTTACAGTGGTTCTGATGCTGTTCGGTTTTGTATCTAAGGATTTAAATTTTGCTTGTGACATAAATAGGACATTTTGGTGAGATAGATATGTGTCTCAGATTATGCCCATGATCTGGAACAGGTTTCCCATCCATGTGAAGCAGAGTCCATCTCTAATCCTATTTTAAGCATAATCTTGACCAGTGGATGGGGAAATTGGAAATTCATCCCAGGTCTGGCCTCTATATCTCTGACAGACTGAGGCATACAGTAACTATGCCCAAACTGACATACCCCTTTTCCCCCATATAACCCTTAGAAACTTCCAACCTAACAAACTCCCTCCTAATAAATCCTCATGATACATAGGGACACAATTGGGTTGGTTTGTGCGACTAGGCTCATAAAGGCACTGGTGGCTGTTAGGTTTACTTGGAAAAGGGATTTTAAATTGTTTGCATTCCTATAAGATAGGGATTTATGGAAAATTAGTTTTTTTTTTTGGGGGGGTGAGCATGAGTTGTGAGCTACAAAGCCACATTTCAATGATTTCAGCATTTCCTGAGTAGTTTCTTGATGTGCCAGGTTATCTGATGCAGATCTGTTGTCATCTGAGTATTGTATTAGGGAGGTCTGTTGTGTTGAGGGTATTGGTGAGAATGTTAAAGATGAGGGAACTGAGGATATATCCTTATGGCACATCAGTGATGACTGGGAGGTATGGAGAGAGTTAAGTGCCATTTTACTGACTGATAACTGTTGGACAAGTAGCTTTTAACTGTAGCACAGTGGGTGGAGATAGACCTAGTGAGGACATTTGAAGTTGACATTTACTGTGACAAACTGTGTTGATGCCTTTTGACAAGTCTAGAAATAAGGAGGAGACTAGTTCGCTGTTATCTCTAGCTTTGACAGCATCTATAAAGAAGTGCAGTGTTAGTACTGTAGGAGAGATGGAAACCATGTTGTGTGGAATAGTTCTTTCTGCGGGCAATAGTTTAGCAGTTATTTTAGAGTGCATTTTTTCAAGTGTTTTGGAGATGGGGATAAGATTGCTGTAGGTCTAAAATTAGCAATGTTTGTTGAATTTCCTCCTTTGTGTACAAGGATAATGTGTTTTTTTTTTTTTTTTTTTTTTTTTTTTTCCCAAAGAGAGGGAACATGGGATTCCTGGATTGAAATAAGGGTTGAGACTGGATAGGACTGGCTGATAAGGTCATCGGATGAAGTAGAGCATTGGGTTTATTTAGAAGTACTTTTATACAGGATGCGGGCACAGGTTTGAAGATGAAAGTGAATGTGGTGATACGTGGCTGTTGGGCACGGTTAGGATTACATGTTTGGGAATCCTTGGTTACTGGTGCTGTACTGTCTATGAAATAGAGTTGAATTATATTGCAGTTTAGTGTGGCGAGTTACTTTCATGGGGGTTAGGGTTGAATTTTTGTCTGAGATGTAAGATTTCTTTAACGGCTCACCATACATTTGGTTTGTCTTTACTATTCTGAATGTTATAGCATAGTTCTTTGTCTCATGTATTAGCTTATTAGTACAGTTGCGGATCATTCTGAAATTTTCAGGATATTGTGATTTCTTTACATTTTTGCAATTCTTTCCATACTTTTTTATTCTGTATTAGTGTTCTTTTCTCTTGTTGGGTAGTGATGAATATTTGTGGGGTTAAATTTGGACAGGTTGTGTGTTATGTTATAGACATGCTATTGAAGTGGATGTGTGAGGTGTCTGTAGACTGAGCAATCATCACTGAGGGAGTCTGACATTATACATGTGTATTTGCTAGGGTCTGTTACTAGGATCAGTCTAGTAGGGAATTTTCCTTGCTGTAATGTGTGGGGTGATTAATTAGTTTTGTGAAATTGTATACATTTATAATGGATGTAGGGGAGAATGATATTGACATTACCTAGCAGTATTTTTTTTCTTGTGGAATTATGAATGTCCAGTGTTGGATATCTTCCAGTGTAGCTGTATTGTTACCAGGAGGGATGTAAAAGACAGGAAAACATATTTATTTTTCAGTGAAGTTAATATGAAGCTCTGTTGAATTGAGTTTAGGTATTTGCTTGTTGTAGGAGGAAATGTGGTACTTGTTTGGGAAATAAAAAAGCAATACTACTATCTTTCCTCTTTATATGGTCATTAATCTACTTCCAATCATTAGCGGACCAGTGTTCCGCTGTGGCGACCCCTAACCGGGAAAAGCCGAAAGAAGAACATGGTCGATATAGTTGGGGGGTAATTTTGAAGTTGTTTATGCTGGGTTTGCTCCAAGTTTCCGTTATAGCTATAATATCCGACTTGTTGGTAATCCAGGCGTGTAGTTAAGTGATTTGTTTTCTTATGCTTCTAATGCTTATGGTGGCAAATGTGGGGTGGGGATAGAGTTGTGTGTGGAAGGGAAATCCATTTATGTTCGTTGTGATAGGTGGGGCCACTCTCAGGTCAATTATTGCAGAGAGCAATCTGTTTATAGCCAGTACAGAGCAGTTAAGGAGGCACAAAGTGGAACAAGTTTTTATTTCATTTAATGAATGCAGAAACCAGGAAGCTATGGAAACTAAGTAACTGGCACATACAGTATAATGTATTAGTTAAGAGGACACTGGTCAACTTAGTAAGTGGTCCTTGGAGTATAAGGACTTCTCCTTTAGGGAAAATGTCACAGCCACTTTTCAGCACAGGTTAGACATATTTGACAAGTTAAAGGTAATACACAGGCTCTTCATGTTAAACTTGCTTACATTTCACTGAAAATATTGTCATTGTACAAACGTTTGCAGATGTGAGCCTTGTGGCAGTGAAAGAATAATAGTATTCACTGTCGTTTCAAAACTGTTGCAAGCATGATTATTAGCTTGAATAAAAAGCTGCAAGAGTGGTATGAAATATAAAGGGTTAATTTTGAAATAGTATAAAATGCTGAAAATTAGGTAGTAAGTGTGTTGGCATAGCTTAATTAGATATTGCCATTCATGTAAAGGAGTATGTTATTGAGAAACAAAGTCTGTAAAAATAACTGCCCAGATGGCAGCTGGAAGGACATCAACAAAGTAAAGAGATGTAACAACAAGCGAGATAAAGTTGGAACATCAAGTTTCAGATAATGCAAGACTGAGTTCTTGGACCACCGAACTTGAAAAAGAATCCAGGACAAATCATAAGTTAGAAGAACAAAGGAATATTGTAGTACATCAGACTGAGAAAAAATATCAGACTTTTTGGTATAAATACGAGTGTGTATAAACGAGCTTTGGGAATTTGCCATAGAGAGCTTACAGCATCTGTGTTGCATGCTTGTGGAACTGAAAGGAAAGTGCAATAGTAAATGCGTATTAACTGAAGCAGTTTGTCTCACCCCCGAATTAACCAATCTTCCATGCAGGACTTGCTTAGTCCTGCACGGAAGTGCCCGTTTAGGAGCAGGACGGCAGCGCGCCATGCATATCAATGAAGGCGCACTGCCCGAGCTCCTACGCTTAACCAGAGCGTGTACGAGTGCAGGGGGCATGTCTGAGAGCAGAGCTCTCAGAATAAACACACCCCTACAGTGTAGAACAGCAGAAAGTGGGAAGACATGAGCAAGATCGCTCATAGGTGTCCGCAGATCCCCCCCCCCACCCAACTGTTACCAATGTGTACAACAGCAACAGTACAGAAAAAGTAAATTGAGAAACCCTTTTTTTTTTTTTTTTTTTTTTTAAGTCCGGTTAAGCTTAACTGTAGGTGCATGGGTGTGCCCATCACTTAGCTACGGTTAAAGCAGCTTAAAAGGCTGAAGAGGATAACAAGCAAGATATATGCAAATGAAGCAGCACAGCAATAGTGTAGTGGGCAGAGCATTCACTTAACGAGCAGGTATTCCAGTTCATGTCCCACTGCAGCACAGTCTATTTTACATGGCAAAACACTTTATAACCAATATTTTTGTTGCAAAACCCACTAAATAACACACATTTATGAACTAGAGTACTGCAGGAAATGCACATGTTGAAGTATCACTGTCATAATGAATAAGGCACTAGTAAGCAGGTCTAAGCACAACTCAGCAGTAGTAAGCATATGTAAACACTAGTAAGCGAGTGCGTCTGTGCGGGGGGGTAAGCACTGCCTACACAGATTAAGCAATCTGGAAGCTTACTGAGTATAAGAAACTGTAACCGGAAGTTAGTAATGCTTAGCTCTGCATAAACGCGTGCACCCGCTTACAACTGCTTTAAAGTGCCTTAATCACTCTGTATCCAACGGCCCTTGTTCTGCCCAGTAATAAAATAAACAGCCAGTGCAAGGCTGGAACCCAGGACCCTGTGCACTACAGTAGTTAACCACTAAGCCATCACAGCAGTACATAAGATTGAGGTTTCAACAAACAAATCCTCACCATAGGAAAATCAAACTGAACAAGTGAATTGAATCTATGTACAGTGTTGTGTCTTTCGGCTTTTCCCAGTTAGGGGTCGCCACAGCAGAACTCCTGTCCGCTAATGATTGGCAGTAGATTTTTACGTGCCGAGGTGCCGGCCCTGACACAAAACCTTCATCGAAGGTACGCCCATTCTCGCGTCTCCACACAGAAGACGCTCTAGCTGAGAATCGAGCAGGGCAATGTCTTACTGTGAGGTGACAATGCTACCGCAGCACCACCTGTCTGAATCTATGTACAGTGTGATGTTGTGTAACCTGCTACAAAGGCCAAATGTGAGGTATTATTGTAATAGTATTGAATTCCCCAGGACCCCATACAGCGTACATACACATGAATCACAGATACCAGAAACGCGTATAACATGTAGCAAATAATAAATCAATGTCAAAAGGAACATTTATAATGCTAATTTAGATATTAAGCAACGCTAAGCATTGCACAGGTCACCTTACGTGGTGTAAGCAATATGTAGACCGGCTATATAGCATAGCCTTTTCAAAGCCTTCCAAATCATGGGAAAGTGAGGGAAATTGGGTGTATTTAAACCCCACAGGCACCCATAATTCCCATAACTGGTTGTAGCTCCCTACTGTAGGCAGAATGGCTGGAGTTGGGGAAGGCACTATCGAGTGCAGCGCTGGGGCACCTAGGAGTCCAGATTCATGGTATGGCTCCTGGTAAAACACCATGAGGAGAGACTACTGCAGGGCCAGTACTAGGGCTCTTGGTATAAAGTGGAGGCCTGGGACAGTCTCGCCCATGACCTCACCAGTGCCACTGGTATCTCCTGGACTGGTGAGCAGGTCAGGCATCACCATGCTGACCTGAAGCAGCGGAGGGGTGATCTCTTGGACCATTGTAGCCAAAAATCCAGGCAGATGGCTGATGCCCCAGCACTGAAAAGTACTCGTTCTACTACGTAGATAATACTTGCCTAGCTTGTGTATACTATGGATAGGTAATGGCTAAATATCAATGCATTTCCCCAACAGCTGCGGATGAGCAGGTTGTGAACCAGCAAGCCCATGTTGCTAGGCTGCAAAGGCTGCGTCGCGAGGCAAGTTCGTAATATTCTTGCATGTACTGTCATAAATAAATATAACCGTACTAGAAAGTGTTGTACTAGTATAAAAATGTATTGTGTATGGGATGTACTGAATAAACCAGACAATACGACAGGAAGACTGTCATATAGGTTGTGTGGAAAAAAGGTGTAATATCTAGTGATTAAAAGTATAACCCCTGGAGTGGTTGTGTACATTCTGCTTTCATATGTTGTTGTAGTGTTGCATTCTATAAATAGTATTGTTGTATTAAGCAGTCTTACTCAGTGTTGAATGCAGTTAAAATGTGTAGGAAGTTCAGTATAACAATGTTGGAAGTCCCAAGAGGTCAGTCATATAGAACAACTGAGGGAGACTTAGACAGAAACCGTTGGAATGCTTTGCACCAATTCCCTGATAGCACAGTGTACTGTGATGTCAACTGTAATATGTTAACCACACACAGCAGGGGTTTGAATCCTGGGAGTGGTAGTAAGTTGTATGCATAATCATAATCCCACAACTGTCCACAGTTTGCGAGATTGTTCAGATAGAAAGCTGTATGCATAATTAGACCCAACAACTGTGCAGACTTGGCTAGAATGTTCAGATAGTACA
>NC_056735.1:1742015805-1742027850 GCF_019279795.1 Protopterus annectens
TTCACCTCTCTACCACACTCGCCATTACTCTGAACTGTTGATCCGAAGTATATGAACTCATCCACCTTCGCCAACTCTACTCCCTGCATCCTCGCCATTCCTCTGTCCTCCCTCTTTCACACACGCATATGCTGTCATAGTCCAGCTGACCTTCATTCCTCTGCTGTCCTCTCTAGAGCATATCTCCACCTCTCCAGGGCCTACTCAACATGTTCCCTACTCTCACTACTTATTACAATGTCCTCTGCAAACATCATAGTCCACGGGGACTCCTGTTTGATCTTGGCTGCCAACCTGTCCATCACCACTGTAAATAAGAAAGTGCTCAGAGCTGATCCTTGATGTAATCCCACCTCCACCTTAAACGCATCTGTCACTCCCACTGCAGATCTCACTGCTGTCACACTACCCTTGTACATATGCTGTACCACTCTTACATACTTCTCTGCCACTCCCGACTTCTTCACACAATACCACAACTCCTTAGGCACCCCGTCATATGCTTTCTCTAAGTCCAGAAAGACGCAATGCAACTCCTCCTGATCTTCCCTGTACTTCTACATCAACAGTCTCAGAGTAAACATCACATCTGTAGTGCTCTTTCTTGGAATGAAACCATACTGCTGATCACTAATAATCACCTCCCTTCTTAAAACAGCTTCCACTACTCTTTCCAGTAATTTTATGCTGTGAATGATCAGTATTACCCCTCTGTAGTTACATCACCCTTATTCGTATAATCCAGTACCAAAACACCTTTCCTCCACTCCTCGGGCATCCTCTGACATTCCAAGATTCCATCAAACGATCTGGTTAATCATGTCACTGCCATTTCCCCTAAATGCCTCCAAGCTTCCACAGGTATTTCTTCTGGACCAACAGCCTTTCTATTCTTCATCCTCTTTGTAGCTATCGGTACCTCTGCCTTGTAGAGCATGCATATCTGATATGTCGTAACTGTTGTTTGTTGATGCATAGTAGTAATAAAAACAGATGTGCATAAATGCTAGTATTGTGGACTTGTACTGTAATGCTGCACCCACCCTGTAGCAATGTCACAGCTGTGACCACTAACATTGCATCTCTCACACTCTTATGCAGGTCCCTCAAGGAATACCACCATGGCAGCAGCCTGTAGCTGGTGAGTATGGTTTATGTTGATGCATGCCAATGCACCAGGCATGTACTGGCTATGGTATATGCCATGCACACATCTAACACACCTACCCTTAATGCATGATGTATATGTTCACGTAGTGTTCCTATTACATGCACTGCATCACTGTGGTGACCATGATGGGGTATTGGAAAGGTATGTCAGATGCCTGCGGGATAAGTCACGTCCTGTCATTGTGAAATTTGCCCACAGGGATTAACATAATGATGGCACACACTGACTACAGTAGGGACATGTGAAACATCACCCCTGTACAGTGCACCAACAGTTTATATACCATTATTACAATGGCAGCTGTTACAGATGTACACTAGCATAATGTGTTAGTGTGGTCCACATTATTAGCTGGGATTTGGCTGTAACACGTGCTGTGTGTCAGTTTGCAGTGTCCCATACACTGAACATGTGTAGCCCATACTTGTCAAGCATCTGCAAAAAGCCTGAAGTTGGGGATGGGGTGTCAGCATGACACACCAGTGCACTGCAGCAGGGAGCCATAAGGATGGTAAGAATGGCTGTATCTGCACACACACTCTGTCAGTAACGGTGGCAGACATAACTCTACGCCCACAGAAATAATGACAGCAGTGTGTGAACAACAAGGGGTGTGCATATGAGTAGGGGAGCGTGTGTAGGGCAGACTGACCATACACAAGCAAATGCAGATGGGCCATGCTAGTATACCCCTGACAGGAATAGTGACTGCTGTAGTACACACAACAATGGGTGCAACAAAACATCATGATAATCCTGTGCACATATAGGCGCACACACGAATGTATGCAATGCGGTTAGCATCTGTACACCTAACACTTTTAGTAGACACTGCATGCGGATGTACAGGTCATATGGCACATATCGGGCTCATGTACTGTTAATATATGTAGGGATGTTGTCCCATGACAGATCAAGGAATGGTGCATCACATCAATAAGAGTGTGTAGACTCCCCATAGCCATGGTATGATCTGGAAGTTGCCAGTGTAATACTATTGGATTGTTCATACATAGTCTGCTAATGTTGAGAGCTGTATACCACACAAGTATTCACAACTGACATCTGACCACACATCATCCCAAACATGTTTTGCTGGAAAACATAGGGTCTGTGAGCATTACAGCTGACATAACTGACAGTACTACACAATTAGCAATGGGATGTACATCTGTGAGTTGTGATGCACAGTACGTGGCAGGATGCATAACAAAAGCACAGCAAAACTGTGTACATGGGTGCAGTGTTTCCCAGCGGAAGGGGTATCCCCTACTAACACATGCCTCACACATGCACATATAATGTTGCTTGCATGGATTGACTATAGCTGCACTGCATGCTGTTGTGTACCATATGTTATGCATGTTGACAGATGGGTAATGGGAGGACTATGCATATTATCGTTGTGCAACCTCACCTGTGTGTGTGTGTGTGTGTGTGTGTGTGTGTGTGTGTGTGTGTGTGTGTGTGTGTGTGTGTGTGTGTCTCTGTGTGGGTGGGTGTTCATGTCGTCTGTAGGTTCAATGTGGTGTAGAGGAGGGAGGATGCTGCATGTAGGATGCGTGTGTGTGGTTGTGTGGATGTCCATGTGTGCACATGTGTGACTGGATTTTATGATGTGACAGTACTTCCCTTTGTGATAGTGCAGTACATGGACTGAAAGCAAGACACAACAGGAATACTTGTCTGATATGTAATCATAGGACAGCTGATGGTCTAATAAGGTCTGTAGCATGGAACATGCATTGGGAGGGAAAGTCGATACCTGGTATACCCTCAATATCGCATACAGCAGGGCGGTGAATGCCAACCTATGTTGACAGCACTACAGATGCATTGGGGAATTATTAGACAACAGCCGGGAGTGTCTACATATATCACAGTTGTCACAAGATAGGTTGATTGAGCAGCATGTCAGGCATGTACTGAGCAATCCTTACACATGACACTACAGTGTGTGACATTATGGAGGGAACGTATCAGCCCCTCACATGCCAAACTCACATGCCAAACTCACAAAGTCCCAACATACACGTGGGTGAACACTGAATGACAGCAGTGAGGCCATGTAAACAGTGCTACACTTGGGTAACAGGTCTTGTGGTCACTTTTGTAGGCATTTAGAGGAATGAGACGTTAATGAATGGCATTAATGAGTGTATGTCACCAGGCGTGATGCATGATGGGCAACTTAAGGGAATACGTGCGGGACTGTTGTAGTATCAGAGATGGGTAGGTTGGTGTAGTGTCTGTGTGTGTGTCTGTGTGTGTGTGTCTGTGTGTGTGTCTGTGTGTGTGTGTCTGTGTCTGTGTCTGTGTATATATGTATTGTTATGTAATGCTGGACAGGTCTTAAAGTGCGTTTCTTTTTATCCCCCACAGGTGGCGAGGTGGGTCAGGGTCCCTCCTGCAGGCAACCTGATGCTGTTGTGCACACAGATACTGACTATGATGAGACCATGATTGAGGCACAGGTGGGTTTGTCAGAGGTCGATACAGCGCTAACATTTGACATCCCCCACTTAGCCAACCCACCCCCGCGCACAGTTTCAGTGCCTATATATACCCCATCACCAGTGGCCATAGCTGAGGGACAGTTGACAGTGGCAGTGCACAGGTTAGTGTGGTGACCGTGCCAGCTGTCTGTCCACAGCAGGCATAGCTGGATCTCTGGCAGGCCACCACATAGGTGGATGCACCAGGGTGCTCGTGGTAGGGCTGCTGGTCATCCTGCCTTTGGCAGAGGCGCCACAACTGGTACCACCAGGCACATGTTTCAAGCTGTCATGGAGGCACAGGCACGTATAAAATGTAGAGCAGACAGGGCCTGAGGCTGCAGAGGGCTGCCTACCATCTGTAAGTGACAACATCCGTGAACTTGCTGCTGCCCTCCATGAAAAGAACGAGATCATGTATATGTGGTTGGGTGAGAGGGTGGGCCTGCTAGACCGTGGTATGTCTGTGCTTGAAAACCTGGTGGGAGTGGTGAAACAGCCATGTGGACATGCTAGGATGCCAAGCTGCTCCCATACTGGAAATAGTAACCCCAGCACATCACTGGGGGTACTGTCCACACCAAAGCAGGTCTCATGCATGTGGCCCTGGCCAGTCCCAGGTGGGACATAGTTCCAGTGGATATCTGTCATCAGGGGAGAGCAGCACCTCACAGCCTGTGCCTGTGGAACTGCTGGCAGGCACAGTGTGTCCGTGGCAGGAGGCGGTGAACTACACACCCTGCCAGGTATGGTCCTCTGCTGTCCAGAAACAACCTGTATGGGCAGCCACATGGCAGAACTGTGTACATGCATACCCACACACTATACAAACACATGTAGGGCAACCCCATACCGACACGCACCACATCACTACGCCACATCCAAATAATTAAACCCCTCACCCACACACATGGTGTCAAATGTTTGGACCACCCTCGGCCTCTGGCAAACCAGCAACACACCCTGTGCATATGATGATGCCTGTGCCACATCCCTGTCATCCATAACATCGATGCAGGGACAGGCTAATATGGTTCTGATGCACACGGTAAATGTAATACAGTACAGCAATGTACTGCAGTGTAACATGTCTGGATTAATGTGTAATGCATACATGTCAGGTAGTGTAGCCATCCAGCTATGATGCATGTCAGCTGTTAGTAACACTGGGTGATTGTGATCTCCATAATGTTATCCATTTGTGTTTGTAGGTGTACATGTGTCAACAGAAGGATGGTCTACCATAATGTTATCCATTTGTGTTTGTAGGTGTACATGTGTCAACAGAAGGATGGTCTACAGTCATATTCCACAAGGGTTATGGCACTGTGGTGACACTGTGGCTGAGACTTATCCAGAGTACAGTTGCACACTTGTCACAGGATTGTCTTGACACTTATTGCCTGTGCCACATAGGTGACCCACTGGGACATGTATAATCTGCTACCGTATGTAGACCCATCCACATACGTGCACACTCTTACATGGCAACGCTGTGACAAGACCCCTACCTAGGTATGTAGTGCTACTGAACTGTGTGGCTTTCATTGCACACCTCACACATTTAGGGTGAGGTGTGTACCAGGTTACATGTTACATGCAGAACATCCGCAGACGTGTACAGTATGCTAATGGAAGCAATGGTCATATATGGATAATACATAGTGTGACATACCTTCATACACAAACTGACAGACACATCCGAGAGACCTGGGCCTATTGGTGCTAACTAGTCCATGTGTCCAGTGTGTCACAGGTAGGCTGCACACAGCACATGTGTAACTGGGCTGTATTGTGGTTTCAGTTACCTGTATGGTTGATGGTGACAGTGGTCACCATAAAGTGGTACATGGGGCATATACTGAGTGTACCATGGTGTATTGGCAGTGTGCACACCCCCCACATCCCCCAGTGGTTATTGTAAGCACTGGAAACCATAATGATACTCTGACATACCGACTATCACACATTGCTCATGACTGCAATACATGGCCTAATGGTTAAGGTGTTTGCCTTACAAACACAAAGTACAGGGTTTGAATCTCACAGGGGATAATTGGCTAGGCTTAAAATGGCTCTCAAGGGCACTTGGCCTAGTACTAATCTATGAACCTATGAACCATTGTATATCACAACAGTGGTAATATAGGAATATGCATCGAATGCACATGCCACAGGCATAGCAGTGTGTTGCATTGTCATTCCTCACCTATGGGGGGGCAACAACATTGTCTGTACTACTGTGTGGCAATGTGTAGTGTAATACGAGTATGTGGCCTCAGAATGGTGTATCCTACAGATATGCAGACATGCACATACGCACACTTGCCAAACCTCAATGGGTTTTGCATGCCTGTCGACCCATTTGTACAACACTGTTGTGCTGGTAATGCTTGGCTCATGTAGCTGTCGATGAGGAGTGTAACAGTGTACATGCCATGTCCAACACAGCAGCAGCATCTGACTATGGCAATGAGTGTTGAGGTGGTTGTGAAGGCCGTCATGGAGTTCCGACCTACAGGTGTACTAACACACAGACACTGCTATCCTCAGTAATGCACATGTACACATGTCAGTACTGTGGTGCATTGCTGTAGGTGGTCATACCTGTGTCCATGGCTATTGTCCGTGGTGAGATGGGTTGTGAGTACATTGGTATCCTGCTACCTGCCATGTGCCAGCAGGCAATCTGTGGACAGACACCACTTTGGTGACGGGTCAGGATGAGAGTGATATGCATCAGCCAATACCCGGGGTGCCTTCTGCTCATGGCCACTGAGCTGATCTAGTTGAAATGTATGCAACGTTTATTACAACGCATGCTTAGTGCCTATGTTGGAGACCTGTACCCAAGCATGATGTTCTTCGTGTTTCACTGTTGCAGTCATAACTGTAGGGTGATCCTGCTGGCAGGCAGCCCGAGGTCGGCCAGAATTCCAAAGTCTGGGTCCGGCGTTGGCTGTATGAGCAAGTACCCTGACGTCAGAACGCAGAGGTATAAAGCTGACAGCCGACGCCATCTTCTCCAGTCTTTCTTGCTGTGCGGTGGAAAGCAGCTCGCAAGTTTTGGTTGGCGGATTCCTGAACAACGCTTTTTGCTTGTCTGTCCGAAGTCGTCGTCTTCTCTTCTCAAGCTAAGTACCCCATTGGGGAAACTTTTTTTCTTGCTCCTCCGATGTCAGAAAAAGTTAATTGTATATCGTGTGGGAAATTCCTCCTAAAGATTTCCACTCTTACTGTCTTCCTTGCTTGGGCCCTGACCACGATGTTTCTTGTCGGTTTTGTGCCAGGTTTAACTCTCGTACTATTAAGCATAGGTACGATTGGGCCTTGAATTATTTTGGCAGACGGTTCAATTACAAAATGTCTTCAGATACTTTACCGGCAACCTGAATTCATAAAAGGCGCAAGGACAAGGATAGGCCTCCGAGGTGGTTCAATTACAAAATGTCTTCAGATACTTTACCGGCAACCGAAATTCATAAAAGGCGCAAGGACAAGGATAGGCCTCTGAGGTGGTTCAATTACAAAATGTCTTCAGATACTTTACCGGCAACCGGAATTCATAAAAGGCGCAAGGACAAGGATAGGCCTCCGAGGTCTAAACAGGATAGCGTGCAGCCGGAGCCAGCTTCGGGTTCGGCGGTCGTCAGTGAGGCGCTTTTGCAGCCCCTGTCGTCAGCCACTTCGGAACTGATGGCCGACACGGACTCCCATGGGGAGCCAACTAGGCCCAGTATTCTTTCTGCTGCAGGACCTTTGGACATTGCTCCTTCAGATGGGTCCGGAACCGCTGTGCAGGTACCGGCTTCTGAAGGGGTTTTCAGGCCTTCTCATATCACTATAACTGCAAAGACAAAGACTCCAGTAAAGCCAAGGGTTTCTACTCAAGCTTCTTCGGATACAGCTCCCAAGACACAGAAGCAATTATTAAGGATGGCTGAAGATTTGCTTACTATGATTAGGGGTTCTCACCCCCCTCCGGAAAAAAGGCCTAGACAGGATACTCCTTATGATTCCTCTGATCAGGCTTCTGTTTCTTCAGTCTCTTCCTCTGACCAGGATTATTCCTTCCCTCCTTATGAGGATTCTGATGCAGAGGACTCCATTCCCTCTGCTTCTCCCCCTGAGGATTTTTCATTTGGGGAAACTTTGCATGAAATGAGAGAGCATTTCCATTGGGAAGGTCAGGATTACTCTGCTTCCAAGAAGAAGCTTAGGAAATTTCTCCTTCTCCCACAACACAGACCTTTGGCTATTCCTCCTGTTCTTGATATTGTGGATGATGCTTTTTCTGAAGCTAACCTGACTCCAGATTCTTTCCCGCCTGCTCCTTCTAAGCCTGATAGATTTTACAGAGTTCCTGATTCCCATCAATTTTTGTTCAAGAACCCCTCTGCAGATCCTGAAACTATTTCTCAGGGTCCCAAGGGTGCTAAGGCCGCTTCTGCTAAAAATCCTATTCCTTCTGAAAAGGATTCTCGTGCCTTGGACAGATGGGGCAAAAAGGTGTATACTTCTGCTACTCTTTCCATTAGAGCTTTAAATTGTCAATTTCATATGTTTAAGTACCAACAATTTCTTTTGTCTGTATTAAAACAAAAACTTTCTACCTTTTCTGCATGTGCAGAGGACAAGGAATTACAGGATGTATTACATGCAACTGAACAAGTTAGCAAACATGGTTTACATTGTGGTTTTGATGCCTTGGAGGCTTCTTGTAGGGCCGCAGCCTCTGGTACTGTTATCAGGAGACATGCTTTGCTTCGAGAGCAGAATTTACCTGAACAAGTTAAGGCTAAATTATTAGATGCTCCGGTTCAGCATGATGTTTTGTTTGGATCTAAAGCTGAAGAGGTTATTAAGAAGATAGAGGATAAAGCGAAATCTATGCAGACTGTTAAAGATTTCTTACAAGTTCAGCCTCCTAGATTTACTAGAAATTGGCCCTCCAAAAATTGGTTCTTTCCCACGTCTGACAGGCCTCAAAGGGGAAGATATAGACGCTCCAGAGGTCGGGCTCAGGCCTCTTACAGGTCCAGACAATGGACTGCTTCATCACCTAGAAGGGGAGAAGACGGATCTCAATCACAAAGGAAGCAAACTCGATGACTCTCTCAGTTGGGCTACAGGACCTCCTTGCCTGGAAGCCCCTCTTGGAGGAAAACTTTCTCTTTTCTACCAAAATTGGACTCGTATAACCCAAGACAAATGGGTGTTAGATGTGATTTTAAGAGGTTACAAATTCCACTTTCATTCTCTGCCAAGGTCTATCGGATGGCCGGATCTGCCAAAACATCAATGGTCAGAGGCCTTAAATCAAGTGGACGCTCTATTGGCCATGAGAGCCATAGAACCTGTTCCACTTTCAGAGATGGGAAAAGGTTTTTATTCAAGACTATTTCTGGTTCCAAGAAAACAAAGCTCATGGAGACCTGTCCTGGACCTCTCAGTATTAAACACCTTTCTGGAAATACCAAAATTCAAGATGCTTTCTCTACAACAACTTCTTCCAATGCTCTCCCAGGATGCTTGGATGGTGACATTGGACTTAAAGGAGGCCTACTTACACATTCCCATCAGGCAGGAATGCAGAAAATACCTCAGATTCAAGGCAGGCTCAAGGTACTTTCAATTCTCTGTATTGCCCTTTGGTTTATCTACTGCGCCCAGAGCCTTTACCAAGTGCCTGGCTCCAGTAGTAGCTTATTGCAGACTCCAGGGGATTCAAATTTACCCCTTTCTGGATGACTGCCTTATTCAGGCAGACAGCAAAGACCTTTTACTTCAACATCTGCATTTTGTTCAACGTCTTCTCCTAATACTGGGATTCTCAGTGAACACAAAAAAGTCACATTTGATCCCTCCTCAGCAGATTATCTTTTTGGGAGCTCTTCTAAACACAAGCTTACAGATGGCCTTCCTCACTCCAGAAAAACAATTACAGCTGGCTTCAATTTTCAAAACCTTGGCAACTTTAACTCAGCTCACTGCAAGGAAATTCCTGCAGGCATTGGGCTACATGGCTTCTTGCATCCTGTTGATTCCAAATGCAAGGCTTCATATGAGAAAACTTCAATGGTACCTAAAGAGTGTATGGTCTCAGCATTACCACAGTCTGGACACAATGATTCCACTGATTCCCTGCCTCCAAAATGAGTTCCTTTGGTGGTCCAGGACTTTTGCTTTGAACGAAGGGAATCCCTTTTGTCTGCCTCAACCTTCTCAGATCATAACCACGGACGCTTCGGATTATGCTTGGGGAGCTCATTTTCTAGACATTTGCCAGCAGGGCTCTTGGACAAAGAAGCATCTTCTCTGGCACATCAACTTGAAGGAAATGTTGGCAGTCCAAAATGCTCTTCTAGCCTTCCAGAATCTTTTGAAACCAGGGCCTCTTCTGATTCGTACAGACAATACCACAGTCATGTGGTACATAAACAAGCAAGGGGGCTCTCACTCTTACCCCCTTTGCAGACTAGCCATGAATTTTATGGGAGACGGCTCTAAATCTGAATCTGCATCTTCAAGCTCAATTCATTCCAGGAAATCAGAACCTCTTAGCAGACAGCCTAAGTAGAAACCTTTCGAATACTCACGAATGGATGCTAGACCCCAACTTATTCAGCAGGATAACTGCAGTTTGGGGTTGTCCTCAGATAGATCTGTTTGCATCCCATCTCAATCATCAGCTGCCTCTCTTTTGCACCAGGTCCTTCCACAAAACAGCTTGGAAAGTGGATGCCCTGTCATTCAGCTGGAGGAATCTTTTGGGATATGCCTTTCTTCCTCTTCTGCCTCGGGTGTTACTGAAAATAAAACAGGACAAACCCAAGATTATCATTTTGATAGCTCCGAAATGGCCTCGGCAGTTTTGGTATCCAACTTTAAAACACCTATTCTTGGAACCTCCTTGGATTCTTCCTCTGATCCCTTCTCTTCTGTCCCAGCATCAGGGTCAGATGCTACACTCTCTAATCAAGACTCTATGCCTAGAAGCTTGGCTCTACAAGGGCCTTTGATTCCTTCTTCTCTTCCCAAACAAGTTGTGGATGTTCTTTTGGAAGCTAGGCGGCCTAGCACTAGAAAATCTTATGCTGGAAAATGGAAAAGATTTTGTATTTGGATGCAAGCTCAAGGTTCTGATCCTCTTTTGCCTAACATTTCCTCCATTTTACTTTACCTCTCAGACCTTTTGCTTAAAGGCCTTTCCTTTTCCTCCTCCAAAATTCATGCTTCTGCTATCTCGGCTCATTACAACACTGATTCTCCCATCTTTTCTCACCAGCTTGAGACAATTTTTGAGAGGTGCTAAGAATTTAAGACTTCCCAGAACTCCTCCTGTTCCTGCTTGGGATCTTAATTATGTTTTGGAGAAACTTACTTTGCCTCCTTTTGAGCCTGCTGCGGCTTCGGACATCAAGTTCTTATCCTGGAAGACAGCTATCTTATTGGCATTGACTTCTGCCAGAAGGGTCTCAGAGTTGCAAGCTCTCATGGCTGTGGAACCATATATTATCTTCCACCTAGACAGAGTTTCCTTGAGGACCAATCCTACTTTTATGCCTAAGGTGATTTCCAAAGTGGCTCTAAATCAGATTATTCACCTTCCTACCTTCTTTCCAAATCCTCAAAATAAAGGGGAAAGGATCTTGCATTCATTGGCCATACACAGACAACTACAATTTTACCTGGACAAAAGTAAAGACTTAATCTGAACAATTGCTTATCTCTTATGCCTCCAGTTCTCTAGGTAAGGTGCTTTCTAAACAAACTATTTCCAAATGGATTGCTCATGGAATAAGGTTTTGTTACTCTCACTATGGGAAACGGATTCCAGGTACTGTTAGAAGTCATTCTTCTAGAGCAGCTGCCACTTCAGCAGCTTTTCTCAGAGGAGTTCCTACCAATGACATTTTGGAAGCTGCCACTTGGAGTTCAGTGCATACTTTTTCTAAACACTATAATCTCCCTTTGTATTCTAAGTCTAGGGCAGGCTTTGCCTCTGCTGTTTTGCAGGGTCTTCTAGCTGCCCCTTCTTCTGCATAACCTCCTCCCTCATTCACAGCTTTGGGATTCTACCCTACAGTTATGACTGCAACAGTGAAACACGAAGAACATAGTACAGTTGTGTACACCTACCATAAATGTAGATGTTCGAGTGTCTTCACTGTTGCAGTCGGTGTTTCCCTCCCACCAGTCCCCTCTTATTTTTGCTTGTTTTCTCTTCCACTTCTTTTGTGGTGTATTTGTGTTCCTCTTTGGACACCTTTTGTTTTTTTGGGGGGCTTCTGACATCTGGGGCAAGAAAGGCTGGAGAAGATGGCGTCGGCTGTCAGCTTTATACCACTGCACTGAGGCTGGAGAAGACTTTGGAAT
>NC_056735.1:1742028350-1742092658 GCF_019279795.1 Protopterus annectens
GGTTTTTTTGGCTTTTCCCGGTTAGGGGTCGCCACAGCGGAACTCCAGTCCGCTAATGATTGGCAGATTTTTACATGCTGGCTTGCCGGACCTAACTCACAACCTTCAACGAAGGACCACCCATTCACGCATGTCGCCACACAGAAGACGCTCTAACTGAGAATCGAACGGGCAACGTCTAACTGTAAGGCGGCAACGCTACCGCAGCACCACCACCACAGTTAATACTTATTCCTAGAGATAGATATTACTGATTGATCGATTTGTCCAGAGATGAGGAATATTATAGGAGTACTGCAACTAGGTGTGAGGTTAAGACATGTTCAACAAGATTTTGAATGCTAGTGGGTTGGTGAAGTGTTTGTACAAGGGTTGGCATATCCAGCTTTTGTGGAAGAGGTACTCCACTTAATCGCAGTATAGTTGAAATCACCCATCGAAAAGGTGGTGTTGTTTATGGGTAGTCCGATAAGCACATTTAGAATTAATCTGTGGTCCAACAGGGACATGGAATGTGATGCATCTTGTTTTGGCAGGTAGTTTCAAGTTTGGTTATATTTCCTGCAACTCACAAATGGAACTATTTAGGGATAATTGATTTTCTGGCAAATATTCACAGCCACTCCCCACCCACACAGATTTTAGCAGATGTAAATTTGGGATTGGCATAGAAGCCTGATGAAGGGAAGAGTGCAGTATTTACACTGAAACTAAGTATCTGAAGTAGGAGATTCATTTGTCTGCAACCTGTGGGTTATGGATCCGACATCGGATCCGAACCGGCATGGTTTACCAGCTATGGATCCAAGCTCTCAGCTCCTCCCCTCACCCATAATGCCCTGCTCTCCCTACATGACCTCAGATCTTGTTTGCCGCGCTGGTGACCAGATTTGTGTTCCTAAGCTCTTCAGCTAAGTGCAGTTTTCTAGTATTTACAGTGTTTAAATTTGTAATTTTGTGTGAAAGTTGTGAGAAAGTTTAGGTTTCCCTATTACTTGATTATACTTTGTGTTTTAAATTTAATTTTTATTTTTCCCTCCCCTCGCTGGTAGCGTAGTGTGTGTTTCGGCCTGTGTGTGCTTTAGTTACTTTTGCTTTTACCCTAGTTTAAGTAACTTTTTTGTGTACTTGGGATGTCTGAACAACCCAAAGCAGTGTTTTCTAAGTGCTCCGAGTGTGGCCATAAGCTTTCCCCGGCTGATGGCCACACTTTCGTGGTCAAATGCCTTGGGGTTGAACACCTCACTTCTGGATGTTCCATTTGTGCAGGGTTCAACCCCAGGGCATTGAAGGAGCGGAGGTCCAAGCTTGTCTTGGCGGGTCTTTTGCCACCGGACTCTGCTCCGGCCTCTGCTCCTTCGGGGGTAACCGTTTCTACAGTTGTCTCCTCTCCAGCTCCCCCTCCTCCTCCTGGGACTCAACCTCCCTGTAGTGGTTCGGAGGAGAGGGAAGCTAGAAAGAAGGACCGGAGGGAGAAGCACCATAAGCGGCGAGCCGAGACCTCTGTTTCGGCCCCACCAGCCAAGCGGGCTTCTCCTCGGGCCTCCTTGTCTGCTGGCTCTCCCCCTCTTCGGCTCCGGTCTCCTGTGTGTTTTTCACCGGGACCTGAGGAGGAGGAGACCCGATCTCCGTCGAGGCTAACCAGGAGGCACTCGAAGCCTACCTTGGTAGCCTCGTCGAGATCAACCTATAGCCTGTCAGACGCTGATCTGGACCGGATGATGAGAAGGTTCATCCAGGCCCAGATGCAGATGGGAGTGCTCTTGCCTCCCCTCTGGGGAGCTCGACCCTTTTTCAAGCCAATTGCTCCTTCTCCGACCCGCTACCGGGTTCGGAGCAGTTGGAGCCGAGCAGCCGGGCGGGGTGGGTCGGCCGATAGTACTTGGTACTTCGGATCCGACCCTGCCCTCGGTGCTCGGATCCGACCTCGAGCCTGGATCCGAGCCGGATCGGTGGGATCAGTGCTCCTTCGGCGCCGTCTGTGTCGGAGCGCACTGTCCCCGGATCAGAGTGCTTGCGCCGGCTCCGATCCACTCTCGGATCCGAGGGAGCCGATTGTCAGATCCTTTGGTCGAGGTCGGCTCCCCTTCGGCTTTTGATTTAGTGAAGAGGGCCCTGTTGAGGTCACGGACCCCGGCACTTGCTTCGGCTCCGTCCAGCTCCTTCTGCACTGGGTCAGGCTTCCACCATCCGGCCCTTGGGACAGCCCGCTCATTTGCCCCAAGCTCTTCCCCTGGGACAGGTCACTGTTTGCGTGGAGTCCTCTGTCAGCCCCCGGAGGATGTTCCCGCAAACATACGTGCAAAAGGAGGCACATTGACTCCCCCGAGTCTCTCACAGAAGACACGGATTTGGAGGAAGGGGAAGGCTCCCCAAGGTCACCCCCCGAGGATGTCTCATTTGGAGACATCATGGAAATGCTCCGCATAAGGGGGGGGTGGTCTGCCCCCAAGTCTTCCTCGGACGAGTCCGTGTTCTTGGAGGCATTTGAAGCGGGCCCGTCTACCTCTTGGGTGTCCCCTCCTACCGATGCCCTGGTGGACCTCATTACCACCAGCGCGTGGAAGGAACCGGACACCGTGGAGCCAGTCCCAAAAAGGCCCGACCGTATTCTCAGTCCCCCGGCTGACCGTGCCCATTGGAGTAAGGGGCCTCCGGTAGATGCCATGTTGACGGCGGCGGCCACCAAGAGGGAACTTGCTCAGGAGAGTCCCTCAGTCCATCCCCCGAGCAAGGAGTCTCAGATGATGGACCGCTTGGGGAAGCGGATGTTTAGTTCAGCGACCTTCTCGGTGAGGGCGCTGAACTATCTGGCACACGTGATTAGGATGCAGCGCGATCTTATAAAAGAATACGCTGCATCCCCTCCAGAGTCCATGTCGGAGGAGGACAAAGTGTTGCACTCCACCCGAATGGCCACTCTCAGGTCCGTCACTAATACCTCTATGCGGCTACTGTCCCATGCTACGGAAGGTGCCGCTAGAGCCGCAGGGGCAGGCCTAGTTACTAGACGTCAGGCCTGGCTCCGTCATTGCGATTTCTCAGAGCCCTTCAAGGCGTCATTTGCGAACGCCCCCTTCGATGGTTCTGCCCTCTTTGGCAAAACTGTTCGCGACACTTTGACCCAGAGCGAGAAGGACGGGAAGACGCTGTCTGCCGTCGGAATCCGCTTCTCTGCACCCCAGAGGCCCTATTCTAGGAACCAAAAGGGTCAGAAGAAGATGTGGTTCCGGAAGTCGCAGCAATCCCAGCCTGCTCCAGACAACCAGTCCTTCCGTGGCAGAGGAGGACAGGGAGGACGCCGCCCTAAGGGCAGAGGGGCGCCTAGGAACTTCGGGTCCAGAGAACCCTTCTCTGAACGGCCCGCGCAGCAGCCCTGAGGGGTTGCCCGGCTGCTCCACTCTGGAGGCAGTCGGGGGACGTTTTTTGGAGCACCTAGCGGCATGGGAGTCCATAACATCAGACCGCTGGGTTCACCAGATTATGTCCAGAGGATACCGTATCCCCTTTCTTCACTTTCCAAAATTGAAGTCCCTCCCCGACGTTCCACCCGGTCAGTGGGAGGCAGCTTTGGCAGAAATTGGCCATCTGCTAAAGAAAAGAGCCATCCAGCCCGTCCCCCCAGACCAGATCGGATCAGGGTTCTACTCCAGGTTCTTTTTAGTGCCAAAAAAGACGGGGGATCTAAGACCAATTTTAGACCTTTCACTCTTGAACCTGGCAGTTCCCAAGGAGAAGTTCCGAATGGTCACGTTGCAGTCTATTCTCCCCCTTCTGGGAGAAAATAACTGGATGTGCTCCATAGACCTCAAGGATGCGTACTACCACATACTAATGGACAGGCGCTCCAGGAGGTTTCTCCGCTTCCGGCTGGGAGCCAGTCACTACCAATTCCGGGTCCTTCCCTTTGGTCTCACCACAGCCCCCAGGGTGTTCACCAAAGTATTAGCAGTGGTAGCGGCCCACCTGAGGCTTCAGGGGGTGCAGGTCTTTCCTTACCTGGACGACTGGCTTCTCACCGCCCCAACAAGGCATCTACTTCTCTTGGCACGAGACTCCTTTCTCCATCTTGCTCCATTCCTGGGCATCACGATAAACACAAAAAAATCCAACCTAGCACCCACTCAGCTCATAGATTTTATAGGTGCCAGGTTAGACACGAGGAGACTGAGAGCTTTCCTCACAGCGGACAGAGTGCAAAGCCTACAGCTCCAGGTGCGGGCCATTCTCCATGCAAATTCAGTTCCAGCGGAGTTGGTCCTGATGGCCCTAGGGTCCATGGCGGCAGCGATTGCGCTTCTTCCTCTCGTCAGGTTCAATATGCGTATTCTTCAATGGACCCTCATGGTTCAGTGGTCGTATCTTGCTCTTCCTATGCATCATCCACTTGCGATCAGCAAAGCGTGCAGGCAGTCCCTCCTGTGGTGGCTACAGTCTCCAGATCTCCACGGAGGCCGCCACTTTTGTGCCTCTCCCCCTCTCGCCACGGTGACCACGGACGCCTCCCGCCTCGGGTGGGGAGAGGGCATTTTGCAGGCCGGACGGTCCAAGGCACGTGGGACGATTCAGAGACCTTGCTGCATATCAATGTCCTAGAGATGAGAGCAGTGCTCTTAGCGTTGCTAGCACTTCAGGCCTTTCTTCCCTTGGGAACAATTGCGATTCAATCGGACAACATGTCTGTTGTCTGGTATATCAACAAACAGGGAGGAACCAGGTCTTACCCCCTTTGTCGAGAAGCCATGAGAGTGTGGGAATGGGCAATCTCCACCAACCGCTTTCTCATAGCAACGCATATTCCGGGTCGGTCCAACATCCTGGCGGACAAACACAGTCGCACCATTCTCACCCCCTACGAGTGGTCTCTCAATACTCAGGTAGCGGAACGCATCTTCGCACAATGGGGAACTCCTTGTTGCGATCTTTTTGCGTCTCCCTCAAACACCAAATGCGACAGTTTTTTCACCCTGATACCTCCTCCCGGAGGTTCTCCAAGAGACGCTCTGGTGCATGCTTGGCCATCCGGTCTTCTTTATGCTTATCCCCCTTTGCCTCTGATGCTCCAAGTTCTTCAGAAAGCCTCTCGGTTGGGATGCAGAATGATCCTCATTGCTCCCTTTTGGCCTCGACAGATCTGGTTCCCCTTCCTAAGGTCTCACTCAGTGAATCCTCCTTGGATTCTAGATACCATTCGGATCTGATTTCTCATCCATCCCATCTATCTCCTCCGAACCTGGACAACCTCAAGCTGACCGCTTGGCTGCTCCAGTTCCACTCCTGATCAGGACTCCCGGTATTTCGTCCCCTGTTAAGGCCATCCTGGTGGCAGCTCACAAGCCATCCACTAGGAAAGTCTACCGTAGCAAGTGGAAGCGGTTCTCTTTGTGGGCGGAACAGCAAGGCCTAAACCCCTTCACAGTTCCTCTCCCTTTGGTGCTTGACTTCTTAACCACTCTTTTTAATGATGGTGCCAGCAGTTCCACGGTCAAAGTACAGCTTGCAGCAATTTCTCATTATCACATTGGTCATGACTCCGGTCCACTGATGTCTGCCAAATTGTGTAAGATTTTCCTTAAAGGTACCTTTCTTCTCAGGCCCCCTATAAAGCAAGCGGTTCCTCCTTGGGACCTTTCCTTAGTTCTTCAGGCCTTGACCGCTCCCCTTGAACCTGCGGCTACTGTAGATCTGAAATTCTTATCTTTCAAGACTGCCTTCTTAGTAGCCATTACTCGCCAAGAGAGTCTCAGAGCTTCAAGCATCATCAGCTAAACCTCCGTGCTTGGTCTTTCATCCGGACCGTGTTTTCCTCAGGACCAACCCGTCCTTTCTTCCTAAGGTAGCTTCTGAAGCAAACATTAATCAATCCATTAACCTCCCTGTTTTCTTCCCCAAATATCAAAACAAGGGTGAGTACAAGCTTCACTCCTTAGACGTTCACAGGCAACTTAGATTTTATCTAAACAGGACTGCTGGTCATAGGCAATCCGACCAGTTGTTCATTTCCTTTGCTAAATTTAATTTGGGCAAGCCAATTTCCAAAGTCTCATTATCTCGCTGGATTTCACAATGTATCTTACTAGCTTATCAAGCTTCGGGAAGGCCCGCACCAGAGGGTGTACATGCCCATTCAACCCGGTCAGTCTCTACCTCGGCCGCCTTTAAGGCTAGGATTCCTCTAGATGATATTTGTGCAGCAGCCACGTGGGCTTCATCTCATACTTTTATTTCCCACTATAAGTTGGATCTTGCATCTAGAGGTAGAGCATCCTTTGGCTCCGCGGTGCTCCGGAATATCCTTCCATGATGGCCGCCCAAGATTCAGGTAGCTGGGGACTCTGTCCCACAGGTTGCAGACAAATGAATCTCCTACTTCAGACTTAGAAGTTATGTACTCACCATAACGTTCCATCTGAGTAGGTGTATTCATTTGTCTGCAACCATCCCGCTCTCCTATCCCCCTGGCCTTTCAGTTTCCTGCATATGTTGTGTTACCCTTTTCAGGGTGTTTATGCTGTTGGCAAACTCGATCTGAAGTCATGTAGGGAGAGCAGGGCATTATGGGTGAGGGGAGGAGCTGAGAGCTTGGATCCATAGCTGGTAAACCATGCCGGTTCGGATCCGATGTCGGATCCATAACTCACAGGTTGCAGACAAATGAATACACCTACTCAGATGGAACGTTATGGTGAGTACATAACTTCTAATTCTGTTACAACACAAATATGGATGTGTTCAAGTTGCAGGAGGGCCTAGCTGCCTTAGTTTCATGTTTGTTGTAACACAATAGTCAACATTTGTTGGAGGTAAGGATGATGGTCATTTGAGTTTTGATGCTCTGTTTGCTTTTCTAAATGAGAAGTGCTAGTATACGAACCACAATATTACAGTGTATTAATTATTTCAGAATCAAACCTGGACACAGTTCCCATTTAAGGGAAAATGATAGAAAAAGTGTGCTTCAGTGACTTCCTAACCTATGTTTAATGAACTATTGAATGTGAATTGCTATTTTTTTCTGTTTAAATGCGATTTGTGAGTTACTGTTTCCATGCTGCCTTGTGTTGAATAATAAGATCAGTGTTGCTGATTTACTGCTTTTAGAGAACTGCTTCTTTTCTTTTTAGATGTTTTCTGTCCTAAAATGAGGGATTTGTTTGTAAAGATGCATTTAAGGAAGATCAGAATATTACTGAGTAATCTTCACTCATCACAGAAATGTATTTCAACATGCACAGCCTCGTGGCACTCACAGAAATTTTCATCAGTTGAAGAATTACTTGGTCTTCATAAAACTAAACAAAACAGGATCATTTATCCTTTGAAAGAACTGGAAAAATATTTAAGTAATTGTGTCAACAAAACTAATTTCTCAATATTTGAACCAAGTCTGGAAGACATCAAGAAGGCAGAGACTTATTTTACACCCACAGCTAAGCACACAATTGATTATTTTACTTCTGCTGTAAGGATGGACCATATACCACCAGCATCACAGCCAGAGGTTCGTGTTTCAAAAGCAGTAACAGCGTAAGTCTTACAGTAATGAGCAGCTTTTTTTCTGTTCTGTAGCACGTAAAACAAAATATTTTTGACAGTAGAATGTTAACCATAGTAACTGCATTCCTAATTTAATTTCCTGATTTGCTTAACTTTATTGCATTTATGTATTTTATTTATTTAAATACATTTGTTTACTGGGGTAGAAGATTGATCAAACCATGACCATTTACAGGCTCCAACCAGGTATTCAATAATTGCATTCGTAACTTATTTTTCTAATTTGCCTGGATTTATTGCATCTTTGGTCGTTAAACATTTGATGTTAAAAATTGTTAATTTAACTTTTTAGAGATGATGTGGAAAAGTTCATAGTCCAGAGCATTAAAGAGAGACCGACCTAATTCATATATGCAGAAAACACAGTTGTCATGAATAGGAAAGAAAAAATAAATACAGAATAGTATGAGTAGTAAGATATCTATACTGTAACGAGGTAACCATAGTGAAAATAAAGTAGACCGACATAGCTGAGAGCCTACAAAGAATAGAACTTCTGCTATTTCATGCTTTATTGCACAAAACACAGTAAGAACACAAATGGAGCCGAACGTTTGGTAGTACATTGTCACATGACAAGGAGCTGGTGCATGCACTTAATAGAAACCAGTGTAGGGGGTACTAAGGAGCAGTGAAAAGATGCCCAGGAAGCAAGACACCTTATTGTCTCATTAAAAAGAGGTATAGGTGGAGTACAGGAAAGCAAAAAGGGGTATAGCAAGCAGCAGAACACATAGCCGGAGTACTGTAAGTTATAGCAGACTGAAGGAAAAAAGGTATGGTATGTTCTTTCGCTGGTAAAGGGCTTACTTTTATATAGATGTGCAGAGAAGAGAAGTGAAAGAACAGTGGTGTGAATGGAGAAAGAAGACAGTGGAGGCAAGTAGGGATTCATTTAAGACTCGGACAAAGAAGGTGGATGTGAACACGAGGGATGAAGGCATGGAAGACCTACACCAACACAGAAAAGACAAATGGCTGGTGATAGAATGGACTAAAGGCATCCTGCCAGCTGCTGATTGTCCTAAGGAGACATTACTGGGAATCAGTAGGTGGTAGTCCTGGGTTCAAGTGGTGAGTGGCAATGGACCACACCCATCCCTGGAGGCTTTATGACATCAGACAACTGGTCCATTGAGTCTGCTACTCACTGCAAGAGGGGTTGTTGAATGACAGCTTGGCGGGACATCTCTTAGTGATAGCCTCGGCTACAAGCTGTGGCTCAGTCAAGACCAAAGATTGAGGCAGGTTATCTGCCTGGGATAGATCGTAGCCTTAGCAGACAATGACTCCAACTCTGCTCACCAGCATCAGTCACAGGCTCAGCCATGATGATACCAGGCTTTGGCTCATGTGCCTGCAGTTCTAGTGGGCTAAGGATCACTTCTGAAGGGATGCAAAAATGGCTGATATTAGAGATGAGGACCTAGAGGTTGTGCATCAGACAAAAGGCAGGAAGAGAATATATATTCCACTATCAATGCTGTGCCTGAAGCCTGTACTGCCTCATACGGCATTTGGTAGTGTTCTGCACATTCTATGATCATGATGACAGACAAAAGGGAAAGGCAAGCCATCAGGTAACCGATAATGGGAGTGAAGAAATGCAAACAGTGCAGCAGTGCAACCCAAACACACAATTTGCAAGCAAATAGAAGTTGTAAATGATTTCCACAACCTAACACAACTATAACAATATAACCCATGTTGCACCACAGCAGTGTACAGAACAGCAATTATTTAGAAATAGAGGTAGCAACAGTGTCTGCTGATGTTTGCAATAAAGCAGGCACAGCTACACTGAAATCACTTTTGTGTTATGATACACAAGCATGAAATAGTAGCCACCATGCCCCAGGGTGACAGCCCTATACCCAGTACGATATAACAGTTAAGACCACAACAGAACAGCTTCCAGCAACAGCAGCAGCCAGTATGCAATATCTTGGGATATGGCAGATTACTGCAAACAGAGGAAGCAACGATTACAAAAAAAAACTTCATTAAATGCAAAACTTTACACGGCAGATGAAAATCTGTTGTTGGGGCGACAGTCTGCTGCTTCGCAATTAGAAACTGAGATGTGTGGTGGCGTGCATGACCTTCAGAAGGATGTGTAAGCCAAATACATCACCTTGAGAATGGCAGTCAGTGCCACCATTGGTGCCTTGTAGCCCAGTATGACCCATGACCACAGTTGTGCTTACCATGGTGGATGTATAAAATGTATGTAGTAGTTATAGGTAATTTTAAGGAAAAAAGCTATTGAGGGATGAGAGGGTGAGTGAATGGGATAGATGATGAGTGAATAGCTGGGGAGAGGGAGTAGAGAAGTTGTGGGGGTATAGCATGAAGAGTAGTGAGGGAGGAAGAAGTGAAAAGTGGTTAATAAAGAAGGCAGAAAAGAAGTTGGAGCAAAAGTGTAAAGAACATGCAGAGCAAAATTAGTTAAGGGGAGAGGGTCAATGAACAATTTCTGTTTTTATATGTCAGACAGATGGAGTGTCTGAGGGTTTATGTGAGGGGATGCTTAAGTGTTAGGTTATACCTCAGTTAATAAGACAGCTGTGTTGTGCTTTTAGCTGTAAATGAAATTTTGTATGGGTGAGGATGGATTTTAATTGTGGAAGAAGCGATTCCCATGTTTTAGGAGCTAGTATATATGCGTATATAGATATATTTGTGTTGTTTTAGGAGCTAGTATATGTGCGTATATAGATATATTTGTGTGTGTATATGTGTATATATATATATATATATATATATATATATATATATATATATATATATATATATATATATATATATATATATATGGGAAAGGGAGTTCTGTAGATTTTAAATTGTAAAGGTCATACCTTTCTGATACTCTTCCAGGAAAGAATGAGAATTTAATAATTTTATAGAACATGAATGGTATTAAGATCTTTGATTAGGAACTACTTAGCCTTTGGAAAAACAGAGGAGCGATGTCCTCTTTTTTGAGGATATTTGGTTATATAGCTACATATATTATTTGAGGTAGTTTGTAGGATGGTTAGGTTATTTATTAAGGCTATTGCGACAGGAAGTCCATATTCTTCTTGTGGAAAAATTACCCTTTTGCAATAGCACTTCTCCCTGCAGCAGACAGAAGGTGGGAGCGCATGTTGGTCCAGATGTTGTTACTTGGGTGTGATATTAAAAATTGATGATGGAATTGAGCCACATTCCTAACTGTCAGTGTTTGACAATTTCTGTAGTACCTTTATTTTTTGGGTGATAGACTAGTTGTATGTGCTAATATTTGTGGTGGGGCAAGTAATGTAGATTATATGATCTTGCTTTCACTGTACTGTTTAACCTAAGAAGTGTTCTGTTTACAAAAATCTGCACATAGAATTTGTAATACCAAGTAGTGTGCAGGCCAGTAGTGTGCAGGCCAGATGCATTGAAGTGAAGTATAAAATTTTGAGATCAGTTCACTATCTTTGTTATGCAAAGAGTTTCTGCAGTGAGATAATGCATGTTGGATTGCAGTGTTAATGTTGCAGACATTCAGAGAAATCAACAAAAATACATTGTGCTTTTTTACTTTATGCAGAGAGTAAAACGGGACTAGATGCAAATAATTGTGTGGTGGCAGTTGACATACCCTACTGTCTTGTTTGCTCGTTTCCCGCCTTTCCTAGCTGTAGTATAGTCCATATCCCAGTCTTTGCTTGTCTCCAGAGCTACCCAGACCTTGCTGTGATAGAGGGAAGTTCTACTGCTTACCAGTGGGAGTGGTGAGCATTGTACTGACTATATAACACTAGAGGAGTGGTTTCCAACTCAGAAATTGTAATTTTATTAGCCTTTTTGGGCTGATTTCTGTCCCTTTTAACTTTCTGGCTTAAAAACGTGTGCTTGTGCATTTTTCGCATCGTGCAGCACAGTGGGGCTACGGTTAAACTATTCCAGGTGCCAGAAACTCTGCTCTTCAAATTTTCCCGTAGAACTAGCTGGTTTCTCAGTAGTAGCACTAAAATCTGTACCCCTGTGACTAGCACCTGCTCTAGAACCTGCTGGAAAGCACCAGGAATCCTTAAACTGATATAAGCATTCAACTCTCCTTGTCAATAAGGAGAAATTAATAGTAGGCACTAAACAGCCTATAACTGCAACATACCTTGCAAAGGTAAGGGAAAACAGCTCTTGTACTTTACAAAAAGCACCTAAACAGGCATGTCTAGGGGGCAGCTTCTGGTGAGTTCTCCTGTCCACCTGGTGAATGTGGGCATACTGGGACAATGCAGCAATTGCCTCATGTACACAGACAACCCTCGCCTCCTACCACCCTACACTACAACCTGCGAGAGATGCACTTACATAGCCAAACCGGAAGCAAATCTCTCTCAGCCAAGATTGTGCTAGACAGTCAAGAGGAGAAGGTTAACACCTGCACTACACCTCAAGCAACACACAGCCCTTCAAAACCCACACCATCAACACCCACCCATACAGCACTAAACCCACATATGCGGAGACCCTTAACATTAACCTGCCCAAGCAACAAGGACCTCCGAAGCTGAAATGCAAACAAACACCAGTCGCAACCAAAGTGACACACAGCTCACAACACCAGTGTGCCACCCAACAACAGCCTCTAAGGCATGACACTGTACCCAATACTTTAGTCATAGGTGACTCTATAGTCAGGCATACTGATATCCCACTCACCAGGCTGAAAAAGGAGAAAATTACAGTCAGCTGCCTGTCTGGTACCAGGATCCGTCACATAACGTATGCACTCAGGTCACTCCACAACAAGTACAAATATGACTCTGTCATTGTCCATGTTGGAGTGAATGACTTGACGTACCTCCCTGGACTACATGAAAAGAGTAATGGAAGAGCTCTCGGATCATGTGGCCCAGGCAGGTATGACCCTACCCATGACTAGCATGCTGCCTTTGCCCAGAATGATACAACAGTATAAGGACAAAATGACTGACTTAAACAATTGGCTAAGCTTCTGATGTCATTTAAAGGGGATCCAGTATCTGTCTACCTGGGAAGACATTATCGACAAACCACTATTCTTTGCCAGAGATGGTCTGCACCTGTCACCCCCTGGGATTCAGGTTACTGGCTAAAGCTCTTGCCACCCCTATAGTGCCTTTTTTAGGCAAGGTTCAAAGGACAAAACCACCACCGTAACAGATACAAGTATGCAAAATCTGAAGGTAATGCTACTCAGTGCTAGAAGTCTAAACCTCAAAATGCACTCTCTCAAGGCACTCCTAAAAATGGAGAACATCGATATCTGTGCAGTAACTGAGACCTGGTTCAAAGCTCCAGAGAGCACCCCTGCAATACCAGGCTACAACTCTTACCACATTTTTCGGCCACCAAACCTAGACCGAAACACTAAGGTGGAGGGGAGTGTCCATATTCACCAAGGATATTCACACTTCAGGCTAGTTGCCCAACACAGTGCATCTGAAATTCTCCAGGTGCAACTAACACTAGGTAAGACTGCAATCCAAATTGTAGCTTGCTACAGATCCCCCACCATGCCCCAAGATTCTCACTACACCTTTCTAAACATACTGGAAAATATTAAGATATAACCAAACAACCTAATACTGGGTGCTTTCAACTACCCTGCCATTAACTGGGAAAACTACTCTGGTACCAACACCTTTTCCCAGTGGTTCTTGGAATTCATAAATTTCAGTGCCCTGCATCAACTAATCCATTGTCCCACCAAGGGCTCCAGTATGCTAGACCTGGTCATTACCAACATGGGAGATGCTCCACACGAATGGTCACCCCCTTATCGGTCAGGTCTGACCATAAGCTAATCACCCTTGACATATAAGGAAACCTTCGTAAAAAATTTCTCGAAAGCCAACTTCATGCTACTCAAGTCAGAAGTGACAAACCTCATGACACCCATGCAGACTGGATCTGAAAGTTCGACTGCTGAATCCTACACTAAGGCACTCTACGAGCACATCCACTCATGCATGAATCATGCTATCCCAAATAGAACCAAGATGCTCTCCTCCAACAAAAGGAAGCCAGTCTGGTGGTCCCCTGCCATAAACAAACTATACAACAGAAGGAAGAAACTGTTGCAGAAAAGAGGAAAATCCCAAGATGCAAAAAAACTCCCTTACCAGCCTCGGTAAGAAGCAGAGATTCCTCATAAAATCCTCCAAATCTAGTTCCGAAAATTGCCAAAGATTCCAAAGACAATCACAAGGCATTCTGTAGTTATGTCAAAGAATCTAAATGGCAATACTCAGATCTGCTCTGAGCTACAACAGAATGGCATTAAATATACTGATTCCAAGGATATTGCCAATATCCTGGCAGATGAATTTAGTGCCAACTTCACCCCCAAAGGGCCCATCTCAGTACCAAAAGATTGCCAAATTCCGGTAATCACAGCCACACAGGTAGAAACCACACTCTTCAAAGCTAAGAATACAGCATCCATGGGACTAGATGACATCCCGGGCTGTGTACTACATGAACTATAAAATGAACTGGCACCTCACCTAAGTGTCATGTTTAATCATAGCCTCACCTCAGGCTTCATGCCCACTGAGTGGCTTACAGCTACAGTTATCCCACTCCACAAGAGGGGGATCCACCTTGGATCCCGGGAACTACCGTACCATCAGTCTGCCGAGCCTGATCTGCAAGGGCATTTAACACATTATCATGGAACTTGTAAACAAAGATATTAGCAACCTTCAAACACTGGACCCCATGCAGTTTGGGTTTGTGAAGGGTCAATCTTGTCTCCTGAACCTGATTGACTTCTTCAAATCAGTCTCCAGAGCTGTGGATGAGGGTAAGGCTGTGGCCACACAGCCTATCTGGACCTCGCCAAGGCCTTTGACACCATCCCCCCACTCTGGAGTCATAGATAAACTTACTAAGCTGGGCATAAATCCATATATCACTCAATGGGTTGCCAAATGGCTTACTGACAGAACCCAGACTGTAAAAGTAGCAGACTCCAAATCCAGCTCCAGACAAGTGACAAATAGAGTACCTCAGGGTTTAGTCCTGGGACCGCTCTTGTTTGGCATCTACTTTTCTGAAGTACAGGCCAACACTAAGGGACTCTGGCTAACAAAGTTCGCAGATTACTGTAAACTGGGAGCAATTACTGAATCCCCAAATGATGTGGATATTCTACAAAAGGGCCTTACAGAAACAGATGCTTGGTACCAGAGCCATGGGCTCAAGCTTAATTCCAGGAAATGTCTAGTTATCCCCTTTGGGAAAAACCATGTACCCATGAATTACCACATAGGTGGCAGTACATTAAATACCAAAAGTGTGAAGAGAGACTTGGTACAGGTGGACAGTGGTCTCCCCTTCGATAACCACAACAGTCAGGAAATCCATCTATGTGGCACATCTCATCACTAAGGGCTTTTCATCCAGAAAAAGGAGATCATTGTCCCACTGTACTTATCCCTCATTAGACCCATAAAGTACAGCGCCCCGTTTGGTATGCACCTCACAAGACATCTGCAACAGCTGGAAAGGCCGCAGAAATGCCTCAATAAAAGAATCACAGGCCTAAAGCAGATGCCCTATGCTGACCGTCTAAAAAAAAAAACTCCAGCTATACTCTGTGGCATATCATCTACTCAGAGGCGATCTCTGCTTAACATACTAGGCCATGTCAAACCCTGAGCTGTTGGACATGCTCCACTTAAAGAAATCCCAGTCCCTCAGAGCCACACGCTTCAGGAATCTAAACATTGACATCACAATGAACAAAACATGCTGGAGGGTTAGATTCCTGACCCAGAGACTCCTCATACTCTAGAATAGACTGCCCATACATGTCAAGCAGCACGCCTCCTTGGCCCTCTTCAAAAGGAACCTTGACGGTTGGATGGGAGATAGGAAATTCACCTCTGGGATCATGTCAGTCACCCTGCTAGACAGGGGTCCAGGGAAGTAAATATTTTGGAAGAAATATCAAGGGAATTGTTATGGCTAGGCTTGTATAGGCTCTAGGGCCAATAGCCTAGTACCAACCTATGAACCTGTGATACACAGTTTCAATATTTAAAGCTTGTTTAGATATTTACAGAAAGAATTATACTGAAGCTGTCCTGTTTACAGTTGTGATGCCCATACACTGGCCCAGTAATCAAGGAGCCTCAATCCTCATCACTAGCACCAGTGAGGGGCGTGCACATTGGGAAGGATAACAAGTATATCCACAGTAAAGTACAATTTCCTTTAAACAGCACACAGAGATCACAGGCAGTCTGGGGCTGGTTTCTTCCTTTCTCTCCAGATCCCCAATAAGAATCCCTACTGGCACTGCTATACGGTACAGATCTCAGCCTAGTGGTCAAGCTAAAACCTCTCCAGCACCCTCTCTCTGTCCAGCCAGTGCTTAGTCTCCCTGCCTAAGTAGCTGACACACGCACACACTTTGAGATCTAAGTTGTACACAAACACTCCAGGGGAAGGTTGGCACAGCAAGATATGCCATCTCCTCTCCAGACTAGAAGGTAGAAATCACTGCCACCAACCACTAATATCAGCTACTATAAGGCCCTTTCCAAAGGGTGACAAATTTCACTGTGTAATAGTACTGTTATCCAAATAGTAAGACCCAGGGCTAAAGCTATTGTAGTGGCTTGGACAGCATCACTAAATACATGCAATGTACTCTAAGAGCTTAAATTACCTTTACACAAAACAGCCACAGTTGAAAGGTTTAAACATATTCAATAGTAAATAATAAAAACACAAGACCAATCTTATTAATTCAACACAGTGACATTATAGAGTTCAGAGATCACAGGAAAATGTTTTAAAATAATACTGTAGAATAGTCTGACATAAATATAGAACACCGCTAGACTAATCTGGCTGTTTCTATCTCTAAGAGAAATCGCTGTTCTAAATAAATATCTCACTTACATACAAAGCAAGCAAGTGCTGGTGATTGTTGTCAGTTTCAGATAAAATCCAAAATGCGTTATTCTCTCCATCTCAGAAAGTCTTAAATTGATGCAGTCTTGCTGAGTCATTTAATATTACATCATTCTTGACAATTCTCTGGTTCCAAGGCTAACAGAAACTCAACATTTACATTTCTTAGTAAGTTGCATCTGGCCAGGAAGCTACAGCAATAAGACACAATACACGTAAACCTTAGTAATTCTCTCTCAAATCAAGACAATAGAAAGAATGTCTCTGAACATGAGATCAAACAGTCATACAATGCTTGACTTATCAGCTTTCTTCCAGCAGAGTGCACTGTGGTTACATTTTTGAAGCTTCGTACAACATATAGTTTAATCATAACATATAGTTCTCTTTACGTTTGTAAAACAAGCCTGTGGATTATATTAATATTTACAAACGACAGAATTATTTACAAAATTCTATCTGTCTAGGCTGTCAGCCTTCACATGCACCCCTCTCCCCCCAGGAGAACTCAAGCTAGTTTTTCAAGTGACCCTTGAGAAACGTTGCTTGAGAGGGTAAGGTCTATCTGAGTATACCTTACCCCCTTCCCCGTCTTGAGAGCCCATCTGTGTTGGCATTGCTAATCCCACTGCGGTGCTACACTGACGTATCATATGCTTGCAACCCTAGGCTCCATCTTAGCTACTTAGCATTTTGCTGGCTGGCTCGATGTAACTATGTTGGGGGATTGTGATCTGTAACTACAGTGAATTTCCTACTGTACAGATAAGGTTGAAGTTTCTGCAGTGCCCACACTGGCTAGACATTCCTTTTCTACAGCTGCATAATGTTCCTCCCTGGATTGGAGCTTTTGACTGAGCGGTTCTAAGCATCCACCTGCACAATAAATTATTTGCTGTAATCTGGACTGGCTAACACAGGGGGTGCTCCTCAAAGCTTCTTTAAGCTTCTGAAATGCCTGCTCACATGCTGCAGTACACACTACCTTATCTGGCCTGTTTTCCTTGTCAGGTCTGTGAGGGGAGCAGCTATGGTACTATAACTAGGGATGAACTTTTCTATTGTACCTTGCTGTCCCTAAGAATGCTCTTACCTGCTTTTTGGTAATGGGTGCAGGCCATGCCTGAATGACATCCAGTTTGGCAGGTTCTGGCCTGATCTTACCACTCCCCACTCTATATCTCAGGGAAGACACCTCTGCCATTCCCACCTGACATTTGCTTGGCTTAATGGTCAACTTTGCCCTCTGTAGCTTGCCCAGCTCCTACCTGACATGCTGAAGGTGTT
This sequence comes from Protopterus annectens, assembly GCF_019279795.1. Taxonomy (NCBI): domain Eukaryota; kingdom Metazoa; phylum Chordata; order Ceratodontiformes; family Protopteridae; genus Protopterus; species Protopterus annectens. The sequence continues at coordinate 1,742,046,144 of NC_056735.1, forward strand.
CTTGCCAGGAATGGCTATAGATGACAATATCATCTAGGTAAGCAAGGGCAAGCCCTTCTGCTCCTGCTAGGATATGATCTACCAGCCTCTGGAAAGTTGCTGGTGGCATTTTTCATCCCAGAGGGCATCTTTGTGAACTCATACAAGCCAAAAGGAGTCACAAAGGCTGACCTCTCTCTAGCACTGGACATCAAGGGCAGCTGCCATTAACCTTTGGTAAGATTAGTGGTGGTAAGATACTTAGCCCCACCTGGCTACTCTAGGGCTTCATTTCTCATAGGCATGTGGGTACGCATCTGACTCTGTGTGACTATTTAATTTCCTGTAGTCCACACAGAACCTGGTGCTGCCATCTTTCTTTGGAACCAGCACCACTGGGGAGGCCCCAGAGACTGTTGGACTCTTTAATTACCCCTAGTTCCAACATTTCCTGTATCTCCTCCCTCAGTATTTTTGACTCTCTCAAGCCCCCTATAAGGGGCCTTCCTAATAGGCTTTGGGGTCCTGTATCCACCTGGTGCTGCACCAGGTGGGTGCAACCTGGTTTCCCAGTGAACATGTCCCCAAACTCCTGTAACACTGCTCGGATTTCTCGAACCTGAGTAGGATATAGCTACTGGGACATTGCTACCCCTTCCACTGAGGTGTCAGTCCGAGCCTCACTGAGGAGATCAGTCACCAGGTCTCCCTCAGACTCCTGCAGTCCGCTGCAAATACTCTGCACAAGGGCCTCCCTGACATGGTAAAGTTTCATCATGTTAACAAAGTACAATTTGTGCCCGTGCCCCTGCCTCCTGCCTAGCAGTTCTACCATGTAGTTAACATCACTTACCTTTCTTACCACCTTGTAATGTCCCTCCCAGGCTGCTTGCAGCTTGTTTGACAGGAATGAGAACCATTACCTGCTGCCCTACAGCATACTCTAGCTCGAGTATTCCTGTCATACCAGACCTTTTTCTGCTGTTGGGTTTCTGCTAGGTTCTCCTGGGCCAAGCCCATGAGTTCCCTGAACCTTGTCCTTAGGTTTAGGACATATGCCACAAAAGACTTCTTGTGAGATTCACACTCCCCTTCCCACTCATCATGAATTAAATCTAAAGGCCCCCTCACCCTATATCCATACAACAACTCAAATGGTTAAAAACCTGTGGATTCCTAGGGAACCTGTCTGTAAGCAAACAACATATGGGGCAAATATTTGTCCCAATCCCTTTTAAACTGTTCTGCAAATGCTTGTAGCATGGACTTGAGTGTAGAATTTAAACTCTCAACAAGACCATTCGTCTGGGGATGGTAGGGAGTGGCCTTTTAGGTGCTTCACCCCACAGTACTTCAACAGACAAACCAGCAGGTCTGACATGAAATTGACACCTCTGTCAGTCAATATTTCGTTTGGGAAACCTACCCTGCTGAAAATCTCTAACAAAGCATTTGCCACCGTTTCTGCCTCTTGTGTCTTGTAGCATAATCTATGGCCACGGGGATATACTTTTTCCCTGTGGAACTTGGGGTACTCATAGGCCCCACAATATCCATAGCTACCCTCTGAAATGACTCCTCAATCAAAGGCAAAGGCATCAAAGGTGCTCTCACCTTGTCTCCTGCCTTGCCTACCTTTTGACACTGCTCACAGATACTGCAGTACCCTGTTACATCTCTGGAAATTCCAGGCCAATAGAAGTTATGCATAATACATCTCTTTGTACGTTTTATGCCCATATGACCTGCAAAGGGAATGTCATGGGCTATAGCTAGAAGATCCAGACGGTAGACTCTAGGCACTACCAACTGCTGTATTCTCTCATCTTCTAGCCCTCCCTCAGTGGTCCACTCACTATACAGTGACCCTTTGTCCCAGTGTACAGAATCTCCCTTCTCTTGAGAATCAGGTACCTCACTAGCTACCTCTCTCAGGCATTGTGATGTAGGCTCTGAGAGCTGAGCCTGTCTCGACCCTCTCTTTCAGTAACACTCCCCAGATCCTCTTCCACAGGAGGTCTGGCATCCTCTGACAGCGGTGCATCACTGTCAGCCTGAGTACTACTACTCACCTCTACCTTTGCAGTCAGTCTGTCCAAGGCAACATCAGTACCCACAAGCAGCTGTGGCACACCTTCAGTCTCACTGCTACAGGGTTGCTACCTCCATGAAGTAACCACCTTACCAGTCCTACCCCAAGTATGCAGGCTGTCTTGGTCTCCCCCAGGCTGCCAGATCCACATGCTTGTCTCAAAGCATGACTGCGTGTAACTGCATTAACACGTGGTACTGCCTCATCAAAATCTTTCCCTATCAGGACATCTGCATTATGGTAGTGTGGTACCCCTGTTGTCTCAAGACAACCTACTATTGGTATTTTGTCCTTCCCACTTATTGGCTCCCTCACCATTTGTTCCCTACCTTGCCTCCGTGAACATCTATATGCCACATGGCTCCACTGGTTGCATTCAAATAATTTAACCCTAGGTCCTGGACGTGTACCTGGACTAGTGACTTCCCCTGCTACTGGCATATTCTTTTGAGGCTGTCTGGGCTGTCCCCCATGGGCTCCTTTAGACCCATGAGCAGCACTGGGTGTCCCTTTCCTGTCCAGTGATGCCTTGCTTGCTAGGTATAGGTCTCACTTCTTCCCCAACTCATTTTAAGTAGCACATTGTCTATCAGCTAACCAGATCCTCATGTCCTCAGGCAAAGTGCTAAGGGCTTGTTCCCTCACCAAAAGGTCTGCCAGCCTTTCAGAAGTGGTGACCGGATATCCACTCATCCACCTTTGAAAATAAGTGGTCAGTTCAGCAACATATTTACACATGCTTTCATCTGCCTTGTGCCTATGCTCACGAAACTTTCTCGTGCAAGTTTCAGGTATTAGCTTAAAAAATTCTAACAAACAATTTGTTACAGCATTATAGTTAAAACAGTCAACGTCAGATAATTTGGAAAGTACGTTTACAGCTTTACCATGGAGTAAGGGGGTCAGGAACTGTACCCAGAGCATTTGGTCAACATCATACTGTTTACATACCCTCTCACACAAGTGAATGAAACTATCAAAATTATCCCCCTCTGTAAACTGTAGAAGAAATTTAGTGACATTTTGTGCTTCTGGGGTCTGGTTACTCCCTTCCCCATTACCTCCATGACTCTGGCGAAGAGTCTGCATCTCCTTTTTGTGCTGCCCCTGGCTGTTTCTCCACAGCTTCCATTTCCAAATGCCTGGCCTCCAACTCAAGTCTCTTTAGCTCCAGATGGATATTTAAGTCCTCTACAGAAAGGTTGAGCTTTCCATTTGTGTTGTACATCTCCACGGCCAGTGTGATCATCCTCCTGATTGCTGCTTTCTGATGCAGCTGTGACCAAAGCTGCAGTCATGTCTGCCATAGTCAGGTCTGCATGCACCAGTCCCTTAGCCTGGCACATCTCAGCCAACTGTCTACTAGTCAGTTTGCCATACTTCTCTGCTGACATGCTTACCTACTCTCCCTGACTAAGCTAACAAAAGAAATAAAACAATTGTGGCTGATTTTAGAGTACAAAATCACCTTCAGTGATCACTGTACACAAGCTGTAGGAATTCACTGTCCACACCACTACAACCCAATTAGTATGTGATGTGGCTAACTCACCACAATCGATCAATATTTGATGTGGATATCCCACCACTGCCACCAATTAATATGTGATGCCCGTGCACTGGCTTGGTAATCAGGGAGCCTCGATCCTCACCACTAGCACCAGTGAGGGGCGTGCACATTGGGAAGGATAACAAGCGCACACACACAGTAAAGTACAATTTCTCTTAAGAGCACACAAAGATCAGTCAGTCTGGGGCTGGTTGCACCCTTTCTCTCCAGATCCCTAATAAGACTCCCCACTGGCACAGCTGTAGGGTACAGATCTCAGCCTAGTTGTCAAGATAAAACCTCCAGCACCCTCTCTGTCCGACCAGTGCATGTTAAGTTGTCTATCTCGCCTTCATTCTTGCTGGATGGGTTCGGAGCCGACCTCGGCTCCGACTCGGCCACTCTAAAAGCTCGAGAGTTGGTTCCACCGGCTCGAGGCTCCCCTTATATCCCACAATGCTAGGCGAGAGTTACCCCAGATCTCGTTTGCCGCTGCAGCTATCGAGGTGTTGGTTTTCTACCGGTTCTTGGTAAGTGACTTTTCTTGTGTAAGTTAGTCTATTAAAACCCTTTTAATTTTAATATTTTTACTTATTTCCCTTAGTTTAGAGAAATTCTTATCCCCTTTCTTAAAAATTCCTGTTTTTTTCCCTCAAGAACTTTAAGTTCTTCCCTTGGGCCTACAGGCCTTTTTTCTTTCCCTAGTGGAGTGTGTGTGTTATTTTTCTTATTTAAAAAACCTAGTTAGTGGTTTATTATAATTTTACTAGACAGGGTGTAATTAGTGTGTTTGTGTCTGTGTGTGTAATTACACCTTTAGATATGTCTAAAGAAGCAAAGGTCTCCGGATTCAAGAAGTGTGATGCGTGCTGTCAGAAAATGTCTCTGACAGACGCTCACACTTCTTGTGTCTACTGTCTGGGACCTTTGCACCTGCAGGACTCCTGTGCTGTGTGCCATGGCTTCAGCCCCAGGGTCCTGCAGGAAAGAAAAAATAAATTAATTTTAAGGGGCTTACTCAAGCCAGAGGATTCCCTTTCTGTATCTACAGGGAAGCCCTCTAAGGCATCTAGGTCTTCGGCTCCGACAACTGAGCCGAGACCTAAGGTTTCTAAACCTTTGTCTACATCGGCTCCGGCTGTAGCCGATGAGTCTCAGTCCACAGTTTCTGTGGTTCCCTCTGCTCCGGCTGGAGCCGAGGTATTAGAAATTCCCGTGTCGGCTCCGACCAGACCTTCGGAGCCGACAACTAGGAAGAGGTCCAGGTCACCATCTCTTGGCTCCGTTCATTCGGCTCCAGGATCTCCCCTGCTGTCTGAACGGAGCCAAAGATCTCACTCCTCTAGGTCATCGAGGCTGTCGGATCATGACCTTCAGAGGGTAGTGAGTCGACTTCTTAAGTCCGAGGCACTGGCCCAGATGCTTCGGAGCCCGACTCATCAGTCGATGCCTGCCCCGGTCCATCAATATATTCCTCCTTCGACTCTCGAGCTCGGAGCCGGGTCGCGTCGGAACCGAGACTGTGATAGCGTCGGAGCCGATACAGTTGTCTTCGGCTCCGTCGGCTCCGATTTCTTCCTTGGAAGAATCTCGGCGCCGGACTTCCCTCGTCTGCTCCGAGGGGGTGAGTGGCATCGGACCCTTGTCCGACCCCCCCTCTCCCTCTCGGTGCTTCGGCGCTGGTGAGTTCGGCTCCGACATCGGCCTCGGAGCCATCACTGTCGGTGCTGAGGGAGGTTCTTAGCTTCTCGGAGCGGGGACCTCTGGCTTTGTCTGACAGGGGTGCATTCGAGGTCATGCGGAGTGTGTTAGAGCCTGGCTCTACTCCACAGTCGGCTCCGTCCGCCTCCCCACGGTGCCTCAGGTCAAGTCGACTCACTCCCTCATCCCGGACCGCAGAGAGCCAGCTCCTCAGGAACCCCCTGTGGGGATTTCATCCTCTTCCGAGGCCTCTCCTGATTTGGCAGAAGAGCCCCCTCGGAAGAGGAAGTGTAAGAGGAAACACATTGACTCACCTGAGTCCATCACGCCTGACACAGATTTAGATGATTCTGAGGGTTCCCCTGCTCCCCTTCTGAAGATGTCTCATTTGCAGACATTCTGGAGATCCTGAAGCAGAGGGGAAATTGGCCAGCCCTCAACCCTTCGGAGGATGAATCTGTGTATCTTGAGGCGTTGGCTCGCCCTTCCACCTCCTGGGTGTCCCCTTTGACCCCCTCATGCAGGTGGTTGCTAAGAAGGCATGGACGGCTCCTGATTCAGTGTACCCCACTCCCAGGAGACCCTCCAAGTTCATAACGGCACCAGCAGACAAACAGTTCTTAACAAAAGGAGTTTCTGTGGATGCTATGGTGGTAGCTGCTGCCACTAAGAAGGAGCTAGCTGATCCTTCAGTACCTGTCCATCCACCTAACAAGGAATCTAGGTCCATGGACAGGTACTGGAAGCGGATGTTCTCGTCAGCGACATTTACCATGCGTTCGCTGAACTACCTATGCCATTTTACTCGTCTTCAAAGGGACTTGATCAAGGAAGCGAGTGAAATGTTAAAGGACCCTACAGCTGCGGGTTTTCAAGATAAGATGAACACGCAGCTGGCTACCCTTTAACTCCATAACCAACTCCTCCATGCGCCTTCTTTCTTACGCGGCTGATGGAGCGAGTAGAGCCGCAGGGACAGGTGTGGCCTTACGTAGGCATGCCTGGATGCGGCTATGTAATTTTGCGGACCCCTTCAAGACATCTTTCACTAACCCCCGTTTGATGGATCATCTCTCTTTGGTCCTCAAGTGAAAGAAACCTTGACTAGGTGCGAAACTGATGGCAAGACCCTTTCTGCCATCGGAGTCCGTTTTTCTACTCCTTCTAGGCCTTACCCCAAAGGCCAGAAAGGTGGAAAGATGTGGTTCCGTAAACAGAGTCATTTTCCCGCCAGAGGCGGGAATAACAATGGTAGACGTCGCCCTAGGGGCAGGGGGGGTCCGCAGAACCAGGGCAATCGGGAAGCCTTCCCTGACAAGCCCTTTCAGCATCCCTGAGGTGTTGCCCGACTGCCCACCTTCGGAGGCAGTCGGGGGAAGATTGTCACTGTACCCAGAAGCCTGGCTATCCCTGACTCAAGACAAATGGGTACAGTCCATCATTTCCGAAGGCTATTCTATCCCCTTTCTTCGCATTCCAAATCAATCAAAAAAATCCCTTCCAGATGTTCCACCCGCTCAAAGGGATCTAGCGGTTTTGGAGATTTCAAAACTGCTTGCAAAAAGAGCAATTCAGCCAGTTCCAGCAGACCAGCAAGGATCCGGAATCTACTCAAGGTTCTTTTTAGTTCCAAAGAAAACAGGGGACTGGAGACCAGTTTTGGATCTCAGTATCTTGAACGGATCAGTCAAGAAAACAAGATTTCGGATGGTCACGCTGCAATCCATCCTTCCCTTTTGGGCAAAGGAAACTGGATGTGCTCTATAGACCTTCAGGATGCGTACTATCACATAAAATGAACAGACGCCCAGAAGATTCCTCCGCTTCAGGCTGGGAACCAGTCATTTTCAGTTCAGGGCCCTGCCCTTTGGTCTCACCACTGCCCCCCGGGTGTTTACCAAATGCATGGCAGTGGTAGCTTCTCACCTGAGACGACAAGGATTCCAGGTGTTTCCATATTTGGACGACTGGCTCCTCACAGCTCCCACCAAGCATCTCCTTCTGATGGCCAGGGATTACACTTTTCGCATTTGTCAAAAGTTAGGCATTTCAATAAATTGCGAAAATTCTGTTTTGTCGCCTTGTCGTGCTATTACTTTCATAGGCGCAAATCTAGACACAGTAAACATGTCTGCGAGACTAACACATCAGAGAATAACAGACATTCACAAACTGGTCTCACTCCTTTTCAACAACAACAGAATCAAAGCCAGGTTAGTTCTGAAAGTGTTGGGAATTATGGCGGCCATACCCTGCTTCCATTAGCCAGATTCCACATGCGGATCCTTCAATGGATGCTCTTTACTCAATGGTCATACCAGCAACTTCCAATGTCTCACACCATTATGATTACGCAAGCGTGCAAAAAGCATCTCATGTGGTGGATGTCTTCCCCTCAACTCTTATTGGGAAGACCCTTTGTTCTTCCCCCTCCGGTTGCTACTCTGACAACGGACGCCTCCCTGATCGGGTGGGGGGGGGCATTGTCAGGGCAGGACGGTCCAGGGCACATGGCAACCAAACGAATGCCACTTGCACATAAATGTTCTGGAGATGAGAGCAGTGCTTTTAGCGTTGCAAGCCCTTCAAGACTCTCTTCCCTTGGGAACGATTGCAATCCAGACAGACAATATGTCTGTAGTGTGGTACATCAACAAACAAGGCGGAACCAGGTCATACCCCTGTGTCGAGAAGCACTCAGATTGTGGCAATGGGCGATTTCTTCTCAGCGGTTTCTGATAGCAACGCACATCCCGGAAGTCCAATCAAATGGCGGACAAGTTGAGCAGAGCTATCCTCATGCCTCACGAGTGGTCTCTGAAAGACTCTGTTGTGAGAGAAATTTTCCTCAAGTGGGGTCAGCCTTGCTGCGATCTTTTGCTACTCCCCAAAACAGCAAGTGCAGAGAATATTTCACTCTATTCCCTTTACCAGGCCAACCCAGCAGAGACGCTCTAGTCCAAGTTTGGCCCGGGACCTCTGTATGCAATTCCCTCCTTCCCACTAATCTCTCAAGTGATACAGAAAGCTATCGCTCAGAAAGCCTCATTGATCCTCATTGCTCCTTACTGGCCTCGACAGGTGTGGTTCCCCTTTCTACATCGATTTCTATTGGAGCGACCGTGGAATCTGGACCTAGTTCCAGATCTTTTGATCCATCAGTCGGGTCTGTTTCATCGCCCTCCCTCTCTGAACCTCACTGCTTGGTTCCTCCAGTTCCAACCTTAGCCAGGCTTCCTCAATTATCTCACTCCATTCGAGATATTTTGATAGCTTCCCATAAATCTTCCACTCGAAGATTTATTTGAGTAAGTGGAAACGCTTCACATATTGGGCTCAAGGAAAGGACATAGATCCTTTCACTGCTTCCATCCAATTAGTCCTTGAATTTCTAGCTGAACTCTTCCATGCAGGTTCATCTCCTCTACTCTTAAAGTTCAATTGGCAGCTATTTCTAACTTTCATGTGGGTATTTCTGAATCTGCCTTAATGTCCCACAAGCTTTGCAAAGCCTTTTTGAAAGGAGTTTTTCTTCTCAGACCTCCTATAAGAAATCCTCCTTCTCCTTGGGACCTAAATTTAGTACTTGCTTCTTTGATTCTTCCCCCTTTCGAACCTGCAGTCTCCTGTTCTTTAAAATTGCTATCATGGAAGACTCTTTTCTGATAGCTATTACTTCAGCTAGAAGAGTTTCAGAGCTTCAAGCACTCAGCTGTCGACCTCCTTATCTATTGTTTCATAAGGACAGAGTATCCTTACGAACTAACCCGTCCTTTTGCCTAAGGTGGTCTCGACGTCAAATCTAAATCAAAGCATTGACCTCCCTGTCTTTTTTTCCAGAATATTCCAATAGGTCTGAACAAAAATTACACTGCCTGGATGTTCATCGTCAATTGAGGTACTACTTGGATAGAACAAAACAATTCAGAAAATCTGATCAGCTGTTTGTCTCCTATGCAGAAAGCAGAAAGGGACTTTCAGTTTCAAAGGTATCATTATCCAGATGGCTAACATCTTTGATTTCCCTTGTATATGAAATTAGACACCAAAAACTGCCTAATAAACCAAAGGCCCATTCCACCAGAGCTTTGGCTACTTCTTTAGCCTTCCAAGACAGACTGCCTATTGACACCATTTGTGCAGCGGCTACTTGGGCTACTCCTCACACTTTCATTTCTCATTATAAGTTGGACTTAGCTTCTAGGCATAGAGCTAACTTTGGTTCCACTGTTCTCAGGAGTCTGTTCCGTTAGGCCACCCGGGACAAGGTGCTAGGGACGCGGTCCCATCCAGCAAGAATGAAGGCGAGATAGACAACTTAACATATAGAAGTTATGTTCTTACCATAACGTTCCATGTTAGTTGTCTTCTTCTCGCTTCTTCTTAAGGCCCCACCCTCCTTCCCCTGGCCTGGACAGACCTAGAGGAGTTGTGATTGTGACCTCTCTTTCTACCACCTCTTTCTTAGGCATATGCTGTTGTGCATATTTCCTGGTTCAGGATGTAGGTCACCCTTCTTTTTTCCTGTTGTTAGAGGTGGACTCTGTTTAGAGTTATTCTGTTACTATTATAAGCTGGGGTTAGCTTACAAACGAGATCTGAGGTAACTCTCGCCTAGCATTGTGGGATATAAGGGGAGCCTCGAGCCGGTGGAACCAACTCTCGAGCTTTTAGAGTGGCCGAGTCGGAGCCGAGGTCGGCTCCGAACCCATCCAGCATGAAGAAGGCGAGAAGAAGACAACTAACATGGAACGTTATGGTAAGAACATAACTTCTATTTCGTGTCCCTGCCCAAGTAGCTGGCACACACACGCTTTGAGATATGAGTTGTATACAAACGCAGAGACACTCCTGGGGAAGGCTGGCACAGGTTCTTCAGCTATGTCCCCTTCTCTCCAGCCTACAAGGTAGAAACCACTGCCACCAACCACTAATATCCGCTACTATAAGGCCCTCCCCAAAGAGTGACTGGGGAAGGCTGGCACAGGTTCTTCAGCTATGCCCCCTTCTCTCCAGCCTGCAAGGTAGAAACCACTGCCACCAACCACTAATATCCGCTACTATAAGGCCCTCCCCAAAGGGTGATCAATTTCAATGTGTAATATTACTGTTATCCAAATAGTAAGTGTGACCCAGGGCTAAAGCTGTTGAAGTGGCTTGAACAGTATCATTTAATACATGCAATGTACTCTTAAGAGCTTAAATTACATTTACACAAAACAGCCACAGTTGAAATGTTTAAAAGTATTTAATAATAAATAGTAAAAACACAATACAAATCTTATTACTTCAACACAATGACATTAAAGGCTATTTATCACTGTTCTAAATAAATATGTTGCGTACAGAGCAAGCAAGTGCTGGCGAGTGTTGTCAGCTTCAGACAAAATCCAAAATGCTTTATTCTCTCTCTCTGTCTCTCTGAGAAAGTTTTAAATTGATAACACGATATTGCTGAGTCATTTCACATTACATAATTCTTGACACTTCTCTGGTTCCCAGGCTAACAGAAACTCAAAATTTACATTTCTTAGTAAGCTGCATCTGGCCATTAAGCCGCAGCAATAAAATACATTATACATGTAAAACCTTAGTAATTATCTGTTAAATCAAGATGACTTCTTTCAACTTTTCTCAGGGGTCGCCACAGCAGATCACGTGTCCGCTCATGATTGGCAGTGGAGTTTTACGGTGTCGAGTTGCCAGCCCGGCAATTAACCTTCCACAGAAGGCACACACCTCCACACACTCACGCCTAGGGCCAATTTAGTGTGTCCAGTCCACCTACAGCATGTCTTTGGGATATGGGAGGAAACCGGAGCACCCAGAGGAAATCCATGCAACCACAGGGAGGACATGCAGACTCCTCACCAAAGGCACCCCAGCCGAGGATCGTACTGGAGAACATCTTGCTGTGAGGCGGCAACGCTAACCGCTGCACCACCGCGGCCGCCCATATCTTTAAGTCAAGACAACCGAAAGAATTTCCTGGCCCAGACATCCTGTCTCCAAGCTTGAGATGAAACGGTCATACAATTCTTGACTTATCAGCTTTCTTCCAGCAGATTGCACTGTGGTTACATTTCTGAAGCTCAGTACAACATATAGTTTAATCATAATATATAGTTCTCCTTACATTTGTAAACCAAGCCTGTGGATTATATTAATATTTACAAGTGACATAGAATAATAATTCTGTCTATCTAGACTGGCAGCCTTCACAACAGTGCTGGAGTCAGTGACTATTTTCTTTAGTATTGGTTTAGTTTGTAGCCGATGTCATGAAGTAGTTTGTAAGTCACTTAAATGTGGCAGTATTAATGCCACCATGTATATAGTGCATAGTTTCATAATGCGGATCAAATGGTTAGTAATAACTTCAGTGTAATGCATTATACATTGTGAGTGATGATGTATTTTTCTGCTGCTCATTATGGCATTAAACACTGTGCTTCCTAATGACAAATAGCTGACTTGTTTGCAAAGATATTGCTGTAACTATTAAATTAATTATGATAAATGGCAAACAGTTTGTGAAGATAAGTGAAGGCTGCCAGCCTAGCCAAATAGAGTTTTGTAGATAATTCTGTCATTTGTAAATATTAATGTAAGCCACAGGCTTGTTCTCTTAAATGTGAAAAGACTGCATTGAATAGCGAACTGGAAAAATGTGGCAACAGTGCACTCTGCTGTAAGAAAGCTAAGTCAAGCATTTTATGACTCTTGTCAAAATTCGGAGTCAATATGTCTAGAGGGAGGCATTCTGCTTATTGTTTCAAGACCAGAGTAAATGGCTAGAATTTGCATGTATAAATGTCTTTATTGCTCTGGTTTATGACCAGGTGTAAAGAATGTAAATTGTAGATGTTCATCGTGTTACACTGCTGCAGTCATCACACTTGGGTTATCTGCCGTCAGGCGGTCCCGCAGTCGGCCCAAGTTCCAAAGTCTTGGTCCGGTGTTGGTTGCTGTCGCTTCTTCCCTGACGTCAGTGCGACAGGGGTATAAAAGAGGCAGCCGATGCCATTTTCTTCAGTCTTTCTTGCCGTGCGGTGCCCGAAGCAGAAGCAGTTGGCAAGTGCCGGTCGGCCGACTCCTGAGATTTTCAAATCGAATTTCAGACCGAAGTCTTCAATAAAGCTAAGTACCCCGTTGGGGAACCTTTTCTTGCCTCAGTCCGATGTCAGAAAAAGTTAATAATTGCATTTCTTGTGGGAAGCAAATACCTCATAAGGATTTTCATTCTTACTGTATCCCTTGCCTAGGCCCAGACCACGACGTCACAGATTGTCAGTTTTGTGCTAGGTTTAACAAACGAACTATTAAACATCGGTATGATTTCACCCGACATTATTTTGTTAGAAAATTATACCATGCCGTCAGAGCAACCGACGACTGCGATGCATAAAAAGCGCAAAGATAAGGACAGGCAGCCAAGACCCAAACCAGACACCGAGGCCTGTTAGCCTGGGAACACCAGAGAAGTGTGAAGAATGATGTCATGTGAAGCAGCTCTGTGTTATCTATTTAAGGAGAGAATCCGAGAGCTCTGAGCATTTGTCTTGAGAACATTCAACGTCACCAGCACTGTCTTGCTGTAGATGTAAGTTATTTAGAATTGTGTTTTGTCTTAGATATAGCTAGGAAATGGGAAGATTAGACTAGTTTGTTTTTCTGTGATGTCAGAAGTTTTCTGCGGTATTATTTTAAGTATTTCTCTGTGATCTTAGAACTCTTGACTAGCACTGTGTAGTAAGAAGTATTGTCTTGTGCTTTTATTAATTATTAAATATTTGTTAAACCTTTCAACTATGGCTGTTTTATGTAGAGTTAATCTAAGTTCTAGAGTACATTGCATGTATATAGTGTTACCGTACCAAGTCACTCTAATAAGCCTTGACTGTTCAATCATACTTATCATTTGGGTAATAATATTGCACAGTAATAATTGGAAACCCTTCCTAAGGGCCATTGAGTAGCTGATAAATATTAGCTGGGTGGTGGCAGTGATTTCTACCGTACAGTCTGAGTAAAAGGGGCACAGCTAGAGAACCTGTGCCAGCCTTCCCCAAGAGTGTCTGTGTGGCTGTATAAACTCATCACAAAGTGTGTGTGTCCGCTACTTGTGCAGGGACACGCACTGGTTAGACAGTGAGGGTGCTTGCCCACTAGGCTGAGATCTGGGCCTATAGCTTTGCCAGTGGGGAGTCTTATTGGGGACCTGGAGAGAAAGGGAGCAACCAGTCCCAGACTGATGCTCTTAAGGGAAATTGTACTATACTGTGTGTGTATTTATTATCCTTTCCCTATATGGATGCCCCTCACTGATGTTAGTGGTGAGAATTGAGGTTCCTTGATTGCTGGGTCAGTGCACGGGTGTCACACAGTTAATATCAACATTGCAGTGTGTCAGTGCCATTTGTTCCTCACAATGTACCCTATCACGATGTCTAATAGGTAAGTCAGTTGCCATTTCAGTCCTTTTCTCAATGCTGGGATGTACTGCATCTCCCCAGCACTTCTTTAATGTTTGTTCTTTGTTTTCATCAGTGACACTTATTTTTCTGTCATTTTAAAGCTATGAGTAAACTGAACAGGATTAGGTTGTTCTGGAATGTCTTTTTGAACGTAAGGGGCAAAGTAGTTTAGTACTGTACTTGCAATAATTATGAAACTTTTTTTTTAGGTATGCTTTATAGGCAGAAGCAATGTTGGAAAGTCTTCTCTAATAAAGGCTGTATTTTCACTGGTTCCCAACATCCATGTTAAAATATCAAAAACTCCGGTAAGGAATGTATGAATTGTCTAGTTGCCTTCTCACTGATTCATATTATCATACTGGTTCTTAATATTGACTCAGGATATCTGAGTATCATGCTTACTGTACCATACAGTTATTTTAATTTTTCATTTAAAATGATACAGAAGCTTGTATATTTGTACTGTGCCAAAGAAAAATGTTATATGTAGATATGTTCTCACGTGTCATGTTTCTATAATGAAGTACGCCTAACATTTCTGTTAGAAGTAACTGATATATATAAAGATGTCCTTCAAGGATGCATCTGCAGTCCTAACATATGGGTTGTCCTGCCTCAGGCAGCCCCTCGGTCGGCCGGATTCCAAAGTCTGGGTCTGGCCTCGGCTGATGTCGCACTTCACCCGACATCATAGCTGCTGGGGTATAAAGGCATCAGCCGACGCCATTTTCCTCAGTCTTTCTTGCCGCGCGGTGCCCGAAGCAGAAGCTGTTCGCAAGTGCCGGTCAGTCAGATCCAGAGATTTCTACTACCGAAGACTTCTAAAAAGCTAAGTACCCCGTTGGGGACTCTTTCTTGCCTCAGCCGATGTCAGACAAAGTAAATAATTGTTTAACTTGTGGGAAACAAATACCTCATAAGGATTTCCACTCTTACTGCCTTCCTTGTTTAGGCCCGGACCACGACGTATCAGCTTGTTTAGCCTGTGCTTCCTTCAACCGACGGACGCTTAGACGTCGGTCGGAGTTTGCAGAGGAGTTTTTTGGTCCCGCTTTTGCATATAAAATGCCATCGGAGACTCCGACAACGCAATTAGCTAAAAAGCGCAAGGAAAAGGACCGACACTCGCGGTCCGCGGTTTCGGCTGAAACCACGGTTAGGCCAACCGCGAGTGTCTCGGTTTCGGCTGAAACAGTGTCCTCGGTTCTTCCTTCGGCAGAAAGCAGGCCTCCGATAGCCGAGGCTTCACAGAGCATGGTTGAATCGGCTACTGAAATTGCTCCTACAGAAGCTAGCACCCAGGATTTGTCAGATACTATTCCTTTAGACATATCTACCCCTGCACGTGGGGCTGCTAGACCCCCTGCATCTATGTCTAGCAAGGCTTTTTCCAGGGCTAAAGCAGCTAAATCTTCTAAGGCCTTACCTGGTAAAACTCCCTCACACAGGCCTACCTCTAGTTCTCAAATGCTCAGCCTGGCTGAGGATCTCATTTCTTTGATCAGGGGATCCCAACCTCACCCAGACAGGGCCTCTCAACCCCCTCCAGATAAGAGGCCTAGGACTGAACCCCCCGAACCTGTTTCTACAGACTATTCCTCGGATGACTCTGATATCTCAGACCCTCAGGAAGGCCCATACTCTCCTTATGAGGATTCCGATGCAGAAGACTCCATTCCTTCTGCCTTTCCTCCTGAAGAATTTTCTTTTGGGGAAACCTTACATGCTTTGAGGGAACACTTTCAATGGCAGGGCCAGGATTTTTCAGATTCAAGGAAAAGGCTAAGGACTTTCTTACACTTACCACAGCATAGGCCTTTAGCCATTCCTCCAGTACTAACAGTTGTTGATGATGCACTACCATTTGTATAAGGCTCCTGTTGCAGATCCTGAAACCATTTCACAGGGCCCTAAAGCTGTGGCAGCTGCTTCTGCCAAAAATCCTCTCCCCTCTGAAAGGGAATCTAGAGCATTAGAGAGATGGGGTAAAAAGGTTTATACTTCTGCTACTCTTTCGGCCAGGGCCTTAAACTGTCAATTTCACATGATTCAGTACCAGGAATTTTTGTTAGACCAGCTAATAAAAAACTGTCCTCTCCTGAACCTATAGACCGCAAGTCCCTTCAGGATTTGGTACATAACTCTCAGCAGGTCAGTAACCATTTCTTAAAATGTGGCTATGATGCACTGGAGGCTTCCTTTAGATCAGCTATGACTGGAACAGTGATTCGAAGGCATGCCTGGTTAAAAGAACAATCCTTACCAGACCATGTTAAGTCAAAACTCCTAGATGCTTTTATGGAGAAGCAAAGTTTGTTTGGCTCCCCTGCACAGGAGGTTCTAAAGAAGGTGGAGGAAAAAGCAAAATCTGTCCAAACAGTCAAGGATTTCTTACAGGTCCAACCTCCGAGGTTTAGCAGAAATTGGCCTTCGAAGAATTGGTCCTTTCCAGACACCTCCAGAGCACAGAGAGGCAGAAATAGACGCCCAAGAGGCAGAGGTCAATCCAGGGGTGCCTACAGGGGACGTCAGTGGCAACCTACCAACCAGAGGAGTACTGCCACAGATTCAACTACAACCACTTCCACAGGGCAGACACAATGACTTGGCTCTGATTCCGCCTACCAGGGAACAACTGGAAGCACCCTTGGGCGGAAAACTAGCTTTATTTTCCCACAACTGGCATTACATTACAGGAGACAAATGGACTTTACAAACAATAGACAAAGGCTACCGGTTTCACTTCCACACTCTACCAAAAAAGAGAGGAATGCCAAACCTACCACCAAGCCAAAAAACAGACTCTCTAAGACAAAGCAACAACTTACTAAGGATGAGAGCTATAGAAAAGGTACCGCCTATGGAACAAGGCCAAGGATTTTACTCCAGGCTTTTCCTTGTACCAAGAAAAGAAAATCAATGGAGACCTATTCTCGACTTGTCCGCTCTGAACACATACCTCATTGTTCCAAAATTCAAAATGCTGACCCTCCAGCAACTTCTTCCCATGCTGGGCAGGGAGTCTTGGCTGGTGACTCTAGATCTTAGGGAGGCATACCTGCACATCCCTATACGACCAGATTGCAGAAGACACCTCAGATTTCTTGCAGGATCAGAGCATTATCAATTCTCAGCATTGCCCTTTGGCTTATCTACTGCGCCCAGAGTATTCACGAAATGCCTGGCATCAGTAATTGCCCATTACAGGCTTCAGGGAATTCAAATGTATCCATACCTGGACGACTGCCTAATACAAGCGGACAACAAGGCAAAATTAACAAAAGATTTGGAAAAGGTCATACAACTGTTGCAAGCCTTGGGTTACACAGTCAACATGCAAAAATCAAGACTAGTACCATCCCAAAGGATAACATTCTTGGGTGCAGAACTGGATACACCAACTCAGATGGCTTTTCTCACAGAAGAAAAACAAAAGCAACTACCAGTATATTTCATGACATTAACAACACAAACTCAGCTTACTGCAAGGAAAGTCCTGCAAGCCCTGGGTTACATGGCATCCTGCATAATATTGATTCCACATGCCAGGCTGCATATGAGAAAGTTGCAATGGTACCTAAGGAATGTATGGTCTCAACACAAGCACAGTCTAGAAGCCCAGATTCCTATAATTCCATGCCTGAAGCAAGAATTCCAGTGGTGGGCTCAGGCCTGTCAGTTGAACAGAGGACTGCCTTTCCACAAACCTCATCCAATCCAGACCATCACCACGGACGCCTCAGACCTAGGCTGGGGGACACACATGGTGGACAAGTGCATACAAGGCCTATGGACCCAAGACCAGCTGAATCTACACATAAATCTAAAGGAGATGCTGGCAGTGAAACATGCAATCCAGGCATTCCGACCATTCCTTCAACAAGGTCACCTGCTGATAAGGACGGACAATACCACAGTCATGTGGTACATCAACAAACAGGTAGGTACACACTCATATCCTCTATGCCGGATGGCAATGGACCTGTGGAATGTGGCCCTGAATCTCAACATTCAACTTCAGGCCAGATTTCTACCAGGAAAAGAAAATTCACTAGCAGACACCTTAAGCAGAACTATCACGGATGCTCACGAATGGATGCTGCATCCAGATATCTTCAAAACCATAACAAAGAAATGGGGACTACCAGAGATAGACCTGTTCGCCTCCCCACACAACCACCAATTGAAGAAATTCTGCACAAGAGCATACCACCCACTTGCTTGGAGGGTGGACTGCCTTTCCTTCAGCTGGAAAAACCTGACAGCAAATGCATTCCCACCTCTTCCTTTGATGTACAAAGTCCTACTGAAGATCAAAGAGGATCAGCCAAGGGTAATCCTGATAGCTCCAGACTGGCCGAGGCAGCATTGGTACCCGCTACTGAGAAGCATGTCTCGGACACACGCATGGCCTCTACCTCTATGTCCCTTACTTCTAACATAAAACAACTACAAGATCCTACATCCAAACTTGAAAACTCTGCAGCTAGCTGCTTGGAATATTGCATAAAACAAAATAACCCAGATTTATCTCAGAGGGTTAAGGACATTATCCTGGAGGCTCGCAGACCCTCCACAAGGAAAACTTATTCAGCCAAATGGAAAAGATACCTCATTTGGAGTACTGCAAAGGGAGAAAATGTCTCATTGGCAAACATAGCACACATCCTGGAATAATTAGCAGAACTGTTCCACAATGGCCTGTCCTACTCCTCCATTAAGATTCATGCATCCGCAATCTCAGCAGAATACAACATGGATCCTCCTGTCTTCTCTCATCCTCTACTCAGACAGTTCTTGAGAGGAATCAAAAACATAAAGCCTCCAAGGAAACCTCCTTTACCTACATGGGATCTCAACTTTGTGCTGGAAAAGTTAACACTGCCCCCTTTTGAACCAGCAGCAACAGCAGATTTACAGTTCTTGTCTTGGAAACTGCTTTCCTGCTAGCAATCACTTCAGCAAGAAGGGTATCTGAATTACAGGCATTAATGGCAGTACAGCCCTTCCTTATCTTCCATCAGGATAGAGTGTCTCTGAGAACCAACCCTACCTTTATGCCAAAAGTGTCTCCAGAGTATCATTGAACCAAGCGATTCATTTACCTACATTCTTCCCCAACCCACAGAACAGGGGGGAAAGACTGCTACATAACCTTGGATGTGCACAGGCAGTTACGCTACTATCTGGACAGAACTAAGACCAACAGAAAAACTGACCAACTTCTGGTAGCATATGCAACAGGAATGCAAGGAAAGGTAATTTCAAAACAGACAATCTCAAAATGGATAGGAAATTGCATCCGATTTTGCTACTCTTTTCATGGAAAGACAACTCCTGAAAATATCAGACCTCATTCCACAAGAGCTACAGCCACCACTACAGCTTTCCTACGAGGAGTGGCTACCAAAGACATTTTAGAAGCTGCTACTTGGAGCTCCGTGCATACATTTGCCAAGCATTATAACCTTCCTTTATACTCCAGATCCCGAGCAGGTTTTGCAACTGCTGTGTTGCAAGGGATCTTGACTACACCATCTTTATCTTAGTGCCTCCTCCCCCAGTTTGGCTATGGTATTCTACCCATATGTTAGGACTGCAGATGCATACTTGAAGGACATAGTACAGTTTTGTACCTACCATAAATGTAGATGTCCGATAGGTATGCATCTGCAGTCAGGATTACCCACCCTCCTTCCCCTCTGTGGTATTCCTAGGATATCTATCCCTCTTTTAGCTAGCTGGGGGAAATTATTATGGTGTATTTGTTTTGTATATATATATATATATATATAATTTTTGCTCTCTACTGTTTGGAATTATTTGCATTTATCCACATTTAGCCTTCCTAGAGGGCACCTGGCATCTGGGGCAAGAAACACTGAGGAAAATGGCGTCTGCTGATGCCTTTATACCCCAGCAGCTATGACGTCGGGTGAAGTGCGACATCAGCCGAGGCCAGACCCAGACTTTGGAATCCGGCCGACCGAGGGGCTGCCTGAGGCAGGACAACCCATATGTTAGGACTGCAGATGCATACCTATCGGGCATCTACATTTATGGTAGGTACAAAACTGTACTTTTCTCTCTATATATCTATACATATACACTCTTATTCCCATAGAATAAAATAAAAAAGTGATAACTAATCCATGTAAGCTTCTTCAGTTTCCAGTGGTTGAATGCAGGTAATTCACTAACATCATATGTTTACAGAACATCAATGGTTATAGGACCACAAGTAGTTAAATGGTAATGTAATGCCTTAAAAATGTGCCTCTCAGGATATTGGCAGGAAAACTAAAAGGTATGGTGGGGAGAGGTAAAATGAGGATATGGAGTGAAAACTGGAGGCCTGACCGAATGATTGTTAGTAGGGCACTTTCAGGATAAGAATTGGTAAGCAGTGAATTACAGTAGGATATATTGCTGGGATCAGTCCTGTTTACTCTATTTTGTCTACTGTCGCCATTGGGTTTGGAGAGAAGATTAGCTTGTATGTTGGTAATAACAAAGACTGCTCTGTCTGGGGAACAGTATTCAAAGGCCTTCCGCAACTTTCATCGTGGTCAGATAGGTAATAACTGATGTTTAATGTAAAAAAATACAAGATTTTGCATTTTAGGTAGGGGAATTGCATGGAAACATGCATTTATTTGGGACTGACCCTAAGCAAATCAGAGGGCATGAAGGATTTGGAAAGAAGTTACCCACAAAGAGGATTCCTGTTGTACAGTTTAAAATTGCTTGGGGTGAATAACCGAGTAAAATTATACAGGATATGTTTTGGCTTGCATATGGAAAGATTTGTAAAGTTCTGGAGGCAATATATTAGTAATGAAATTGGTCTGAGGCTGGTAGAAACTGTGTAGTTACCAAAAATGGTAAAAGGAGTGGAGAAGCCAGCGTACATGGAGATGAATACAGGCTAGTAAATATAAGAAAAGAACTAGATAGATAATTAGGATGGATCACACAGTTACAGGTCATGTCGGGGGATACACTTTAAGAGGAAGGACGGGGGGATAAAGGTTGTTTGATAGACCGTGTATTCTTTTAGAATGTTTGGATTTCTTTGTGCATATATGTAGCTGCATGCGTGTGTTTCATTGATTTTGGGTAATAGGATGGATACTTAAATATAAGAAATTATTAAAATGTGTTATGGTGCAGTTTTTCATATTTAGAACATTTTTAAATATATGTTACATCTGATGAATTATGTAAGCAGTGTAAATATTTGTTTTATTATACAGGGTCATACAAAGAAAATGAACTTCTTTAAAGTGGGGAAAGAGTTTGCTTTGATAGACATGCCTGGTTATGGGTACCATGCCCCAAAGGATTTTGTTGATATGGTGGAACCTTATCTCAACTCGCGCCATAAGTAAGTATTGCAGATAATTAACTGTAATTATTTTGCATTTGTGAGTGTACATGTGCATTAACTGTGAAGTAGGGCATGTATGTATCGTATTATATTTTCTTAAGAGGAAATGCATCTTTCCTGTCCCCGATAATGCATCTGCCCTGGAGAAGTAATCAAGTCTCTCTGCAAGATAGCTTGAAGGGCACTTGCTTGGGCTTTACCAGAACGTTTCCCAAGCAAGGTCTTCAACTGCGAACAGTAAGAATCTTACCTTTACTTGCATCTTCGTGCAAGAAAACTGAAAATCACTTTAGAGAGTTCCTCTGCCCACTGCATTTTCTCCTCATAATTAGAAATTTTCCAGTTCATTTCTGTATTGTGTTGCACACTCTGTGGGGTCTGCTTGCCCTCTCTGTGTTCATGTGAATCTTCCGTTGTACTCTGGTTTTCTCCAAAGACGTAATAGGTGGAGTTATGTCTCTTGAGTTGTCTGTAGGGGGTGAGTGTTAATGAAAAAAACCTTGGCAATGTACTTCCATTCAGTACGTACCTAGTGAACTCTGTGTATGATGCATCTGCTCTTTGGGTCATTGTAAGAGCCAGATGTGACTCGGCAGCATTGGCTGGATGGATACCACTAGAAGGTCTCCAATTGAAGAGTTGAAAGCAGGCACAGTCCTTTTTGCGTGCTCATTCAGTAGTCATTAAAGGACATTAAAATGGGCTTCCTGTGCCTCAAAAAGGTTTCTCAAGTAAGGTGATGTGCAACTAAGACTTTCAAAAATAAATTCTACCTTTTTTTGTGTTCTCTGGTAAGATGTTTCCCTGAAGGTCAAGTTGGCGCTGGGGGAGTCCCAAACTCCACGAGCTTCAGTTGAAAGTTGGAAAAAGATTCACTTTGAAGATAACATATTCCACTGGTGGATCCTGTACAGCAATGTGTAAGCCATCTTTCACTTCAGGCATAGGTCCGTTGAAGGACAGTCCCTTCCCCAAGCACATACATTCGTACCTACTCATTTACTCAATATCTAGTCACAAAACTGCCACCTGACTAAATCCAGAAGGTTTGGACTGTCACCTTATTAGGAATCAAGGTTTGCACCTGTACCATGGTGAAAATTGAAGGACAACTGTGATCAACTTATAACAACAGTTTGCTGCCTAAGGAACCTCTATATCTGTCCGTCTATCCTTTCCATATGAAAAGCTTATGTGGAATTATTCTGTTTCCAGTGCTGAAGACGTATCTTGTGTCTGCAGTGGAGAATGTGAGTAACATTAGTGCAAGTACCTGTAATTTGCTTCGTTATATGTGCTTGTTTGGATGCAGCTGTTGTACACAGATAGTGGCATTGTAGGTCATGCAGAAAACTTCAAATTGATAAACAAGATCTTTGCAGAAAAAGGTGAAGAAAATTTTAATTAGATTGTTTTCTGTTCTGTACAATGAACAGTGCCACTAGTCGTGGTACTGAAGACCAGCGTCATAAATTTTGATGACTGAGCAGTTCTAAGGATAATCAATAATTTCATGAAGGTTGTTTAAAAAAGAAAATATAAACTCTGCTGAGGGCCCTTCTCTGTAAAATATATTATAGTCCCATGATAAAACAATTTCTAAGACACACATGCACAAAAGAAGATAGTGAATTTTATGTAATAAAGCCAAAGGCAGTCATCTATTCATTCATTTGAAATCAGTGCATGAAGTTTAGCACAATGTGAAAATCAGCTCAAGAGTTATGAATATTCATACTTGTATCTGAACAGTGAGATTTTAATCCTTGTGACGCACAGACACACAAAATAGAATTCAGAATAGTATCTATCAGAGTTAGCAGTAGCTATCAAAATGTCAACAACTCTGTGTATGTATGTATGTGTTTGTGCACGTGTACATTTATCTAAGTAGGAGTTATCCCATATATTTTCAGCTGGGTAAAATACCTGGCTGAGGAATCATTTAACATTAACAAGAAAGACCCAGACAAGCTAGAGTCTTTGGTATTTAATATCTTAAACGTCCTGTAGTAGAGGCCAAGGGATATATGCAAATGACCCATTAAGAACATACTAGTGTTTCAGTGACTGGCCTTCTGAATACCCTCTGCCTTCCCTTAAATCTCATTCCTCATCCCAACTGTTTATTGGAGTATTCAGGCCATTAAAGCCAGTCGCCATTAGCTGTAAACATGTCATGTTTCATCATTTTTCTGAGCTCATCAGCACAGCATGAGTGAATGTTTTTGTCGTATGTTGGAAACACAGACCTTAAAAAATCCTGATGACCATAAACATTCAGGTGACTGCAAGATAACCCAAATAACCTCCAAACCATCATATATCATATAACCTAAGCAACAGTACATGAATTATTCAATTCCTGCCTTTTTCTTTTTAAAACAGGAAACATTCAAGATTCTTAGACATGTACAGCTAGTGGGGTTTTGCTTTAATGTCCTGAATGTGCACCAGTAAAGGCTTAAAAATCAAAAAGTTATGAGCATTCACACGCCATATAGTTAAACTATCCTTAAGGGGTCATTAGCATATATCCTATAGGCCTCCACTTTTGGAGGTTTTAAGGTATTACACAGTGAACACTCCAGCTTGAATGGGTCTTTGTAAAAATTTTCACACAAACCATCTAGTGAAAATTGCAGAATTTGGACACTAGTAAATTTATACTGGTTTCTGGGAATATGAACTGGTACAATTAAACATTTAGATCTCATTAGTAAAACATAAAAAGGTCATTTGATAATAGGTGGTGATTTTAATTATATTCTAGATAATTCTGAGACCAATAACAAGAGAAATGTACGTCAACTCCTCTAGCAAAACTACTCAGAAATGGAACGGAAACCATAATATAATAGAC
The DNA here is from genome assembly GCF_019279795.1 of Protopterus annectens. Taxonomy (NCBI): domain Eukaryota; kingdom Metazoa; phylum Chordata; order Ceratodontiformes; family Protopteridae; genus Protopterus; species Protopterus annectens. Next base: position 1,742,070,198 of record NC_056735.1, read on the forward strand.
ACATTTAAATTCAAAGAAAACAACTAATTTCCCATCAAGACCATAGATTTGATGCTCAAGAATAGATAAAGTTGATTTCCCGAGGCTTAAACGCAAAAATAATTTTTCAATAGTTCCATGTCCACTATCAGATCTTAGAGCACCTCTCCTTAAAATTCAAGTAGATTTTAAGAAATTAATACAAATGACAAAAATACCAGAATACTTCAGAAAATTGAAATAATTTAAACCTTGGTTACTTACAGAGCTAAAATTTTGTTTAGATACTAATTATTCTGATGAGCTGCGTATAGTAATGATATGGGACACTTTAAAAGCCTGTATATGGTAAAATTCTTACATGTTCAAAACAAAAAGTTAAAAGAATGAGAATCAAAATTACTCACATACAAAACCAACTCTCAAATAATGATTCAACAAATGTACTCCCTAATAAATATGATGAATTAAATAAAACATATAATGAAATTTTAACACAAAACTAATTTGGAATTAGAAAAATTAAAACTAAATTCATATTCTGTATCCCCTAAACATATGTACAATCTAGCAATGAGTGCCAAAATGCAATCTAGAGCAAATAATATTACTAATATCATCCACAAAGGGAAACAAAAAATATCAGATACAAGTGATATACTAGATGCCATCAAGCATCTTTATACTGAACATTATAGATTCAATGGAAATCAAATTTAGAATCAAAATTTAATATAAATAAATATCAGAGAAGTTAAAATTAGAACTCCAAAAACAAATTTCTCAAAGAAGTTATAGAGAAAATTAAAGAAAATAACAATAATAAAGCTGCAGGAATTGATGGCATGATAATTGAAATATATAAAATCTTCCCATCAACTATAACCTCAATCTTTCATAAAGCCTTACTTGAAGTACACACACAAAATATACCACCATCTTGGAGATATTCATTAATCACTCCTATAATAAAAGAAAATGAAGATCCAACACAATCTAGCTCTTATAGACTAACATCACTACTTAACAATAATTACAAAATCTTTATGGCCATGCTAGTCAATAGAATCAAAAAATATATGATAAATATTATAAATGAAGATCAAACTGGTATACAATAGATGTACCTATGATAACATACAAAGAATATTAACTCTCACTGATATCCTAAGTAGAGAAAAACAAGAAGCTGTACTAATTGCTTTAAATATAGAGAAAGCCTTAGATTCTTCAAAATGGAACTATTTAAAGCACTAGAACTCTATGATTTTCTTCATTCTTTTATTTCATTGATAAAGACTGTATACAAAAATAATCTAACATATGTGAAACAAGGTCCTTTCACTTCTGAATCAATAGCGCCAACAAAAAGTACAAAACAAGGCTGCCCCATTTCTCCTATATTATTCACACTAGCTATTGAATTGTTTGCCTCCTCAATATGCAGCAATCCCAAAATAATAGGTATAAATATATATAGCTAACAGAATTCCAAAATCATTTTATTTGCAGATTATATACTTACTGTGACCACATCTAAAAAATCTGTAAAAGAGTTGGACATACAAATTGAAAAATTTTATTCAATTTCAGGATTACATTTTAACAAAACAAAATCAAATTTCATGATACCAAATAAGTGATTATCTGGTAGATGATAAATAATTGGTAAACAAGTTTCCATCTTAAATTATTTGGGTATAATAATAGGAATAAACATAAGGAAACCTTAACTATAAATTAATTTTATAAATACAATAAAGACTAATGTAGTAAAGTGGAACAGAATATAGTTAACCTTTGAAGGTAGATTGCAACTAATAAACTTCCACAAATTTATGTATAGCACAAGCCGTCCCCGTGATACCAGATAAGCATTTCTTAAAATAAAATACGTTATTTAAAATTTCTTTGTTACCCAAACAAAAACAGAATAGCCCTCACACATCACATCAGACCCTGCGAACAAGGAAGGATTAACTTTCCAGATGTAGAAACTTATATTAAAGCCTCCATTTTTAGAATCATTATAAGTTGTATAGATCCAAATTATTCTTCTGGTTGGAAAACTTTACACACTATTATCTATTCAAATGAAAATACCATTTTAGAGAACCTAATGCTAGATGACCACATTAATAAATCATGGCATATCTTTTGTGCCAGTTTCTAGTATAATCTAACAAAACCTGCTAAATTAAAAATTATAAGTGGCATGTTTATTTCATTTAAAAGATTTGTAACTTCTAATACAGACATAAAACTATGGATGGATTTGTTATATCCTTTTAGTGTTAGAAAAAACTTTCATAAGATATATAGGATTTTTTTTACTACATGGGAAATGAAAATTTTATTTGTTGGCAGCAATGTATTAACAGTCAAAAATTATAGATAGCCCACATATAATAAATACATATGACCTCTCCATCAGATTGGCTCATACTTCAGTGTATTATTATATTCACAAGATCTATGCAGAATGATCAATAATTCTTCCTTCAAAGATGGACCTAAATTTATAAAACATCAATTTAACATAATATATAATAATTAAAATTGAGAAAACATTGAAATTATACAAAATTTTAATAAATCTCAAAGTTTAATACCAATCAAATTTTGGATCTGTATTACTAAAGGACACAGTACATTTATGCATGGAAAATAAATCTAAAATATCAAATTCTATTAAATTAACATCCAACATGCAATTCTGGAGAATTTACACTGGAAAATTTCTGCATAGATCTTTCTATACACCCAATAAACTAGCTAAATTTAATTCTTCTAGCAATGTCATATGTTGGAGATGTTTACAAACATGCAAAACAGAATGGATGCATATTTTTCATGATTGTATCAAAGTTAAAAAAAATTCTGGGAAGATATTAGTAACTTCCTGCAAGACATATTTTCCGATACATTTGTGTTATCTACGGCTTTAATCCTGTTGAATGTCAATGAGAATTTAGAATTGAATAATTTATTTTTACATTGGAATATGCTGGCGAATGCTAGAAAATGGAAATCTAATTCCAAACCATCTTTTGAAGAATTCTTAACACTACTGAAGGAAACTTTACTGATGGAAACTAAAGTAAAAGAACTAAGGATTACACCCAAAGTATGGAACAACAATCCATGGAAGAAAGAAAATATTATCCCCTATTGAGACATTAAATTTGAGCTCAGACTCTTCATAATTGTAAAGGGGAATTTTTTTTTGTATGACATTATTTAGATTAGTTAATTCTACAATTAATCTTCAGGCGAATTGTAAATATTGTACATAGTAATCTAATCATTAGACAATGTATTAATAAGTTATACGATAAATCTTTTTGAAAAATGAATAAAAACTATTTGAGTAAAAAAAAAAGGGTTACTATTTACATTATAAGTAAGCCAAACAAAGCAACATATAAGACAAACATAGAAGTTTCTATTCCCATACTTGAACTCGGTGAATACTTATCTTGTTCATTTTTCATTGATTTTACTTGTAATAATTTAAGTAATTCAACAAGGTACCATTCATCAGAGTTCAGACTCAAATGTAACAAATCAGACTCAAATGTAACAAATTAATATCATGTAATAGTAACAGTAGAGTGTTTTAAAAAAATACTGTCATGGAGACTAATGCCTTCTTCAGCTAAAGTACGATTTAGAAATGCCATGCATATCCTGGTTAAATAGTAGCAAGCTCTTAGTACAAATGTCATCATTATTCTGTCTAAATATATTTAATATGAGTTATGGCAGGTATCACAGCTATGAGTGGTGTTTGATCAATCCTGATATGGTATGTGTGGATGCAGCTGTCTCTGGCAGGTAGTACAAATGTCATTTATTATTCTGTTTAAACATAGTTAACATCAGTTATGGCAGGTATCATAGTTTCAAGTGCTGTTTGATCAATCCTGATATGGTGAGCGTGTATGCAGCCATGTCTGGCAGCTAGTACAAATGTCATTATTATTCTGTCTAAACATAGTTAATATCAGTTATGGCAGGTATCATAGCTTTGAGTGCTGCTGGATTAAGCCTGACATGGTGTGTGTGTGTGGATGCAGCTGTGTTTGGCAGCTTTTGTATGCTGCCCTTTTTGTCTCTGGGAAGCTGTGGGTTGCGGCTTGTGATTGAGGTTTACTGATGCTTGTGTATTAGGAAGAGACATTTGGTGTTTTAGCCTGGATCCAGGGGAAGGGGGTGGATAAAACTGTGATTCGGGATATTTTGGCAGAGAATAGTTTGCTTATACATATGCTGAGCGAGAGGTGGGAAGATTGGAAGAATGTGTTATCTCTTGTTGTGGTGGCTTGTTGGGAATTTTTTTTTATCTGTTTGCTCTCTGTTCTTTTTCTGGCTGCTGCCTCACTGAAAGGGAGGGAATTTAGGCTTGAAGCTGCAGTGAAGTGAAGCTTTGCTTCAGGTGCATTGTGAGCCTCTGGTGTGCAGTACACAGGCACGCAGAAACAGACGCTCCCAGGCTGCTATGGTAATGGAGACAGAGTGACAATAATGCTTATGGCTCTAAGGAGCCTCCGAGATGGTTCTCGGCAATGAAGTTTTGGTTTTAAAATAAATATATAATAAAAGAGCTGTTTAAACCACATGTATGCACATTGATGGTCTCCCAACACTTCATTTAGCTCATTAGGTTGATTCTTGATAAATAAAGGGCAGTTTTATATTTAAAATGTATTTTGGTCCGAACACATTAAGGGCTTACATAAGAGTGAATGTCTGAGTTGTGCAAGACTAAGAGCACTTGGTCTTGTGCAGTACCCTTTGTAGTGGTCTGGAAGGTGAGCTTGCTTGGACGTGTTGGGCATATGGGGATAGCTGATTCTAGTGGTGTTTGGGGTTGCCAAGAAGTGCTAGAGAGTCATCAGATTTCTTTCATAGAAATATCTGTGGGAATGGAAGAGTGGTTCACTGGCAGAATGGCCACTGCATGGAACAGGCTGGTAAAATGGAACAGGACAAATATTGGTTTGGATAGTTTAAGAACAGCCTGGAAAAACACACCACATGAACTAGTGAGAGGTATTCTGGCAAAACTGGATGGGCATTGTTGCCCGTGCTTGAAGTACTGATATGTGTGTATGTAAGGATAGGAATGTACTTATAACAAATAAACTAGAATGGTCTCATAATTTAAAGTCTGTGGACTGTATAAGCATGCTTGGAAGGAGCTAATAATAGGAATAAGCATTACAGCTTGTGGTCTCTCAAATAACTAAGCAACACCCAAAAAAACACACACATGTTATGTAATGTAGGATTTTAGTAAATCTAGACATACAATATATAATCAATATAAGCAACCCAAAAAAAAAACCAATAAGAAATATGAAAGAAACAACTGAAACAGATCCACAACTGAAATGCAAATTTAATCCTCTGTCTCGGCCGTAGCCTTCAAGGAGTAAAAAACATACAACACATTCACTTTTTATACAGACCAAACACTAATTAATAAAACAATTGTACAATAATTCAATTGTCTGCAAAGCACAGCATTGTGTCAAATGAATACTCTCCAATTTAAATCTTCATTAAGGCCCTGTGGATACATAGTGTTAAATTTTAAGATATAAATAGCTTCTTTATATAATAAAACCTGTTTAATATTCAAAATATCATGCCAGGAACAATTTATTTTTTCCAAAACTGTACCTTGTAACCCCTCATTTTTACTATTATGAACATTTCTAAAATGTACAGCTATAGAACTTTCCTCTTATTAGTAATGTCCGTAGCATGTTCCATAAGCCTAACCTTAAATGCCCTTTTGGTCTCCCAGATGTAAAATTTATTACACGGGCATTTAAGTGCATATATCACCCCCTCAGAGTTGCAACTAAAAACACTACATGTATTGAAACTAACATTATTAATACAGGGGAAATTATTAACTACAAAACTACAAGCCTTACATTTACCACACTTAAAAGTGCCATTTAATGATAAACTACGTTGTACATTAGCTAAAGGCATAACAAATCTACTCTTCACTAAAAAAAAATTATATTCTTACCTCTTTTATAAGAAAATCTTATTCTGGCATCCAACCATGATGACACATTATTCAAAGAACTAAAATAGTTCCAATAATGGTTAACTAACTTAACCAGTTCAGCAGTAAAACGACCATAAGTTGTAACAAAATACAAGATGTCCCTTTGTTTATCAATCTTATTTGCATCTGGGCACCTAGTATACACATTATTACTAACTTTTGTACACCTATATCCACAAAACCTCTTATAACTATTTTGAATTACTTCCTTAGTATATCCCCTCTGACTAAACATTTGCATCAATAAATTAAATTCTTTATCAAAGATAACCTCATTATTACATAATCTAGAAATTCTTAAATTTTCCCATACAGCAAAGCTTCCAACGTATGTGTGGGGTGGCAACTAGTGCCATAAACATACTGTGTACCCCCATCAAACTTTCTATTGACAGATGTTACTAAACTCTTTCCATCAACAATGTTTAAAATGATGTCAAGAAAAGGCATAGATGTACCCTTTTTAAACCCATCAAACTCCAAAGAAAATTTTTTATGCAAGTCTAAAATAAAATTATCTACTAAAGCTTCACCATCCTCAACCAAAAAAATCAAATCCACAAACCTATAATATTTAATAACATGTTTATAAAAAAAAATTCTGTACAAAAATTCAGATTCAAAAAGGCCCATAGCTAAATTTGCATACATGGGGGCAAAAGCTGCCCCCATAGCTGTACCTCGTTTTTGTCAATACAGACTATCATTAAATTCAAAAAAGTTATGTGCCAAAGAAAAATAAATAAGCTCTAAAATATACTCAGTGGCAGGATGATCTCCTAAGAAAAATCTCACGGCCTCCATACCAAATTGATGGCTAAAGTTAGTGTAGAGGCTCTTAACATCAACGGTGATGCAATACATCCGCTCATTCCACTTAACATCTTTAATCTTTTCTATAAAATCAAAAACATCAGTAATGTATGATGGTAAAGTCTTTGCCTTGGCTAATAAAAAATTATGTAAAAAAAGACCTAAATTATGCAAAAAATAATTACAACCAGAAACAATAGGTCTCCCCGGTGGTGTTTTTAAATTTTTATGTATTTTGGGGAGACGATAGAAGGTAGCCATTTTACAACCCTCTATATTAAATTTAATCTTTAAATCTGTTTGTTTCTTTCATACAATATATAATTGTCGTATAAGATGAAGCAGTCTGCTGAATTTAAATATTAAAGACACAATTTAATATCTTGGGCTTTTGTATAATAACACATTCTTAAAAGGCTCTTGGACCTCTGGGTATTATTTCAAGTTCTTGGTAACATTTTAAACTTTACATTGTTTAAATATACAGATGTCTCCTTAAAAATATCTAACTGTTCAAACATTGCTTGAATCTCCGGTACATTCAAAACACTAAGTTTCTTACCCACATTAGCAAATGGGTTAACACTTTTATTAGTTCTTTCTTATTCCCATTTGCTGTAAATATTCTGAGAAGTAGAATTGTTAAGCAGTACACCCTCTGTTCCATTACTTCTTCCAGGACCATTCGGTTCACCCTGTTGCAACGAAAGACCTTCCAGCGTTTTTTGTGAAAGATCAATTCCAGTTTCACGAAACAAGCGAGGTACCGATAAAAAGGATTCACTGGCCGTCAGTGAATATGTAAACCACACTCAAAAGAACAAGCAGCAGTCTTTTACCACAAAAACGTTAGTCCAGTAAATCCACACCCAAGTAACACAATAAATTATCAGGAGTCTTTCTTCCTTCTTTTTTCTTAATAAAAAGCAGCAATAGCAAAACAGCAACACAATACAGCAATATAGAATCCACAGGTTAACTTCTAGCACCTCGGCTTTCACAGCATTTTCAGAGTACATTGTTTATTCCTTTTATACAATTTAATAAAAACACACCCCCACAATCTTTCAGTTATTTCTAATTGCATCTTAAAGACATATCATTAACTTTTCCAGTTACACTCCTTGTTTAAACCTTTTGGACATAGTGTCATATTTTAAAATAAACAAATATTCTTTTCGCCTTAATTCATATTTCAACCCCTCTGATGTTGAAAAACCTTCCTTGCACTGTTCCAATATTGTTACTTGTAACCCCTGAGGATTCCCGTCATGAAATTTATGGTAATGTTCTGCCACTGGGTTAACTAACCTACCTTTTTTATATCCCTCACATGTTCTTTAAGTTTTACTGAAAAATTTCTCTTACTTTCACCTATATAATATTTGTTACATGGGGACCTCAGCCCATATATTATACCTGCAGTATTACATCTAAAATTACCATGTTCCTGATATTTTATGCCATTAATTTTAGAAAAAGTTCTAACAATATATTTGCATACCGCACAATTCCCACATGGAAAGGTACCTTTTTCTGTTATCCTTCAAATCGAAATTTTCTGGTCTTCTTAAAGTTCCATGTACCAATAAATCCCTTGGTACCATAAAGTACATTTTAAATTCAAGCTTTTTAACACCTACTCTTTTTTAATCATCTGCCAATAATATCTCACTATACCCCCTAACTTTTCAGAAAAAAGGTGTGTATTTAGATATACAATAAATATCTTCCTTAACTTTACCTTGAGGTTTATTTTTAATATTTCTATTATTTTCATTCTTATGATTATTTCCCCTCAGTTTCTCCAGTCCTGTATTTATTTGTTCTGCACTATATCCTCTCCTATACAATATTTTTGTCGCATTTTTTATTTCATTATTCACATCTTCCACATTATTACATAACCTACTAACCCTCATAAATTTCCTATATGGAATTGAGTTAGTAGTATGTGTGGGATGACAACGTGTTCCAAATAAAATTTGATCCCGGGTTTCAAATTTTCTATGGACTTTCATTCATATCCATCCCCAATCCTTACCTTCCAGATGAACATGCAAAAAGTTAACCTTAGTCCCTTTTTGTAAGCCATCAAAACTCTGGTCAAACTTATTCTTTTCCAGATCCTTTACAAATGTTTCCACTTTATCAAACCCACCTTTACACATAAAAATAAGATAATCTATAAATCTGTAATGTTTCAGTACATGTCTTTGTTATTACGATATACATATAAATTTTCATAATATCCCATAAAGAGATTAGCATACATGGGGGGGGGGGATGCCACACCCACCCATTGCTGTTCCCTGCATCTGTTTATATAACATTTTATCGAATTCAAACATGTTGTTCTCTAGGCAAAATAAAGTAAGTTCTTTAGTATACACCGTTCTGGGATTGTTCCTTAGAAAAAATTCCAAGGCCTCTAGTCCGTAACTATGTTTGATATTTGTATAAAGACTCCCCACATCTATTACTATAAAGTACATGTCTTTTTCCCCTTTTAACTTTTCCAGAAAATCGAATGAGTCTTTTATATAAGATGGTAGCTTTACAACTTCATTCACAAAATAGCCATGTAAAAAATTGGCTAAATTTTTTGTAAAATAATTGCAAGCTGAAACTATTGGTCTCCCAGGTGGGGTAGTTATTTTTATGAATTTTAGGCAGACAGAAAAACTTTGCTATAGTACATCCTTTTCTACAAAGATGTCCTTCAAGAATGCAACTGCAGTCATAACATATGGGTTGTCCTGCCTCAGGCAGCCCTCGGTCGGCCGGATTCCAAAGTCTGGGTACGACGTCGGCTGATGTCGCATTTCTCTCCGACGTCAGAGCGGCTGGAGTACATAAGCATCAGCCGACGCCATCTTCTTCCGTCTTTCTTGCCGCGCGGTGCCCGAAGCAGAAGCAGTTCGCAAGTGCCGGTCGGTCAGCTCCTGTATTCTTCGAATCCGAAGTCATCAAAAAAGCTAAGTACCCCGTTGGGGACCTTTTCTTGCCTCAGCCGATGTCAGAAATTACTGAAAAAGTAAATAATTGTTTGTCTTGTGGTAAACAAATACCTCAGAAGGATTTCCACTCTTACTGCCTTCCTTGCCTTGGCCCAGACCACGACGTCTCGGCCTGTGCCGCCTGTGCTCGCTTCAATAAGCGCACTCTCAGGCACCGGGCGGAGTTCGCTAAAGACTTTTTTGGCAAAAAATTCGATTATACAATGCCGTCGGAACTACCGACATTGCAGACTCCTAAGAAACGAAAAGACCGGGACCGACATCCTCGGCCCGCATCTTCCACCGACACCCCGCCAAAACCTACCGTGAGTGCCCCAGTTCCCTCTGAGGCGGTTATTTCACCGCTCCGAACCGAAGACACCGCATTACCGATACCTCCGATCCTGGAGACCACACCGACGCCAGTTATTGATTTTCCTCCGGATACTGAAACCGAGGAAATGCCCGAGACCATTGCTGTGGATAAGGTCACTCCTGCATGTGGAGCTGCTAGGCCTCCCATGTCCATGTCTATCAAGGCCTACACACGTGCTAAGGCAGCCAGCAAGACCAAGCACCTTACTGCTAAAGCCTTACCTCAGCCTACTCCTGAAACACAAATCATGACTATGGCCGCAGACTTAATTTCCATGATCAGAGGTTCCCAGGCCCATCCAGAGAGGATCCCAGCCTCCTTCGGATAAGAGGCCCCGGGTTGAACCCTCCGACCCTCTCCCTTCAGATGAAGATTCTGAGGACTCTGTTCACTCTGATAGCCAGGAAGAGCCCTTCCAGACCTATGAGGACTCGGATGCAGAGGATTCCATCCCCTCGGCCTCCCCTCCTGAGGATATTTCTTTTGGGGAAGTTCTACATTCCATGAGGGAACATTTTAAGTGGCAAGGCCAGGAATATTCTGATTCCAGAAAGCGCCTTCATACCTTCCTTAAAAAGCCCCAACACAGGCCCTTAGCTATACCTCCTGTGCTTGATGTTTTGGATGATCTATACTCTGACTCCTGTGTTACCCCTGATACTCTTCCTCCTGCTCCTGCCAAGCCTGACAGATACTATAGGGTCCCAGAAACACATTCTCATTTCTTTAGGGCCCATGCTGTTGATTTAGAAACAATTTCACAGGGACCGAAAGGGTTTCAGCTACCACCTCAAAATCCCTTACCTTCCAACAGGAAGCTAGGTCATTAGAGATGGGGGAAGAAGGTCTACACCTCCACTACTTTATCTATGAGAGCTCTCAATTGTCTCTTTCATATGTTTCAATATCAGGATTACCTGTTAGCTGATTTACAGAAAACATTGGCCTCTCCTGAACCTTTAGATAGGAAATCTTTGCAGGAGGCTGTACATAATTCTCAGCAAGTTAGCAATCACTTTCTGCAGTGTGGATATGATGCATTGGAAGCTTCATGTAGGGCAGCTATGACAGGGGCGGTCATTCGTAGACATGCATGGTTAAAGAACAACCTCTACCAGATCATGTTAAGGCAAAACTTCTTGATGCACCCTTGGAAAAGAACAAGCTTTTTGGTGCTAATGCTAAAGATGTGTTAAAGTCCATCGAGGAAAAAGCCAAGTCAGTTCAGACAGTCAAAGATTTCCTCCAGGTTCAGCCTCCCAGATTTAGCAGAAATTGGCCTTCAAAAAACTGGTCCTTTCCTAATCCTGAAAGATTTCAAAGGGGTAAAAGCAGGCGTGGCCGAGGAAGAGGACAATACAGAGGTTCCTACAGGGGACGACAATGGCAACCAGCAAACCAACGAAGTGACGCAGGGGTTTCTCCTGCCACACAGGGACAATCTCAATGACTTTCCTCTACTACCGCTGACCAAGGAGCAAACAGAAGCTCCTTTGGGCAGAAAATTATCTCTGTTTTCAGAGATTGACAAAGGACAAATGGATTTTGGACATTATAGACCAAGGTTACAGGTTCCACTTTCATACCTTACCAAGAAAACAAGGCATGCCAAACCTACCACAAAACCAGAGGGCAGACGCTATCAAGCAAATTTCTCTGCTTGCTCACATCAAAGCAATAGAAAAAGTTCCACAACAAGAACAAGGCCAGGGGTTTTACTCAAGATTGTTCCTTGTTCCAAGAAAAGAAACTCAATGGAGACCAATACTGGATTTGTCCACATTAAACACTTTTCTCATAGTACCAAAGTTCAAAATGCTGACTCTACAGCAACTCCTTCCCATGCTGGGCAAGGGGTCTTGGCTGATTACTCTGGACCTCAAGGAGGCATACCTGCATGTCCCTATCAGACACAGCTGCAGAAGATACCTCAGATTTCTTGCAGGGCCAGAGCATTATCAATTCTCAGCATTGCCATTTGGCTTACCTACTGCGCCCAGAGCATTCACGAAATGCCTGGCTTCAGTAATTGCTCATTGCAGGCTTCAGGGGATCCAAATTTACCCGTACCTGGACGACTGCCTCATACAAGCGGACGACAAACTGATTTTGACAAAAAACTTGAATTATGTCATACAATTGCTACAGGCTCTGGGATACACAGTCAACTTCCAAAAGTCAAGACTTCAGCCATCCCGGCAAATAACCTTCTTAGGAGCCAAACTAGACACAGCCTCTCAAATGGCTTACCTGACAGAAGACAAGCAAAAGAAGTTAACTCATTATTTCAAAGGTTTGGCAAAGCTCACCCAGATGACTGCAAGGAGATTCCTACAGGCCCTGGGTTACACGGCATCCTGCATTCTCCTGGTTCCATTAGCAAGACTACACATGAGAAAGCTACAATGGTACCTAAAAAGCTTATGGTCTCAGCACAGCAACAACTTAGAGGCAACCATACCGCTCATTCCATGCCTACAGAAGGAATTTCTATGGTGGGCCTCGGTAAGCCAGGCAAACACAGGTATGTCATTCAAAAAACCTCAGATAACACAGACCATGACCACAGACGCCTCAGACCTTGGATGCGGGGTGCACATGGAGGGCCGATGTATTCAAGGACAATGGTCTCCAAAGGAAACACATCTTCATATCAACCAAAAAGAAATGCTGGCAGTAATGCATGCCATCGAGGCCTTTCGACAACAGCTTCAGCAAGGCCACCTGCTAATACGGACAGACAACACCACTGTGATGTGGTACATAAACAAGCAGGGGGGCACCCATTCTTACCCCCTTAGCAGACTGACAATGAATCTTTGGGAAAAATCACTGAGCCTAAACATACAGTTGCAATCCCAGTTTGTTCCAGGCAAAGACAATGTGCTGGCGGACAGCCTAAGCAGGAACTTCCTAGACCCCCACGAGTGGAGGTTACATCCAGAAATCTTCATACGACTCACCTCGACATGGGGCAGGCCAGAAGTAGGCCTATTTGCCTCCCACCTCAATCATCATCTACAAAAGTTCTGTTCAAGGACATATCATCCACAAGCATGGAAAATAGATGCTCTCTCATTCAACTGGAACTTCCTAAAAATCTATGCATTCCCACCTCTGCCACTGATGACCACACTATTACTAAAGATCAAAGCAGAGAAGCCCAAGGGGATCCTAATAGCTCCAGACTGGCCAAGACAGCACTGGTACCCACTACTACGGAGCATATGTCACAACAAAAAGTGGGCCCTTCCCCAATGGCCCCAACTTTTGACTCAACACAACTTCAAGACAGTACACCCCAACATTCAGACTCTACAGCTTGGGAGATCCCATGAATAACCTCAATCTATCTCTCTCCAAGGAAGTTCAGAGGATACTAACAGAAGCCCGAAGACCATCCACCAGAAAGGTTTACTCAGCAAAATGGAAGAGATTCAGCATTTGGAATACCAGCAAGAGTCATGATGCATCATTATTGAGCATCCCTCTCATTCTGGAATATTTGGCAGATATGCTACAGAATGGACTCTCATATTCTTCCATAAAAATACATGCTTCAGCTATTTCAGCTAGATATAACACTGATCCACCTGTGTTTTCACATCCTTTGTTAAGGCAATTCCTTAGGGGAATCAAGAATATAAAGCCACCAAGAAAGGCTCCAGTACCAGCTTGGGACCTCAACTTTGTCCTAGAAAAATTGACTCTACCTCCCTTTGAGCCAGCAGCTTCTGTGGACTTACAATTTCTCTCATGGAAGACAGCTTTCCTGTTGGCAATTACCTCAGCAAGAAGGGTTTGAACTACAGGCCCTAATGGCAATACCACCGTTCATAATCTTTCACAGAGACAGGGTCTCCTTACGAACCAACCCTACCTTTATGCCAAAAGTGGTATCTAGGGTTTCTTTGAATCAAGCCATTCACCTGCCTACTTTCTTTCCCAATCCTGAGAACAAAGGGGAAAGACTGTTGCATACCTTGGACATTCACAGACAACTTCGCTACTTCCTGGACAGAACCAAGACCAGTAGGAAGTCTGATCAGCTTTTTGTAGCTTACGCCCCTAGAGTACAAGGAAAAGCAATTTCCAAACAGACTATTTCAAAATGGATTGGACACTGCATCAGATTCTGTTATTCCTTCCATGGAAAGAGTGTACCAGCCAATGTCCGACCACACTCCACCAGAGCTACAGCCACCTCAACAGCATTCTTAAGAGGGGTGCCTACAAAAGACATTCTAGAAGCTGCTACATGGAGCTCCGTGCATACATTTTCCAAACACTACAACCTTCCTCTGTATTCCAGATCCAGAGCAGGCTTTGCTTCTGCAGTCCTGCAGGGATTGATAGCTACACCATCCTTTTCTTAGAGCATTCCACCTCCCCCAGCTAAGCTATGGTATTCAACCCATATGTTATGACTGCAGTTGCATTCTTGAAGGACATAGTACAGTTTTGTACCTACCATAAATGTAGATGTCCGATAGATATGCAACTGCAGTCGATTCCCTCCCTCCTTCCCCTCTATGCCTTGGGTCCACTCCTATCCCTGTTACCCTTAGCTGGGGATATCTGTTATGGTGCATCTGTTTATTGCTTATTTATTTGTCTGGAAATCTGTTTTTCTTCCAATTTGATTACAGCCTTCCTTGGAGGGCACCTGGCATCTGGGGCAAGAAACACTGAAGAAGATGGCGTCGGCTGATGCTTATGTACTCCAGCCGCTCTGACGTCGGAGAGAAATGCGACATCAGCCGACGTCGGACCCAGACTTTGGAATCCGGCCGACCGAGGGCTGCCTGAGGCAGGACAAACCCATATGTTATGACTGCAGTTGCATATCTATCGAACATCTACATTTATGGTAGGTACAAAACTGTACTTTTTCTTTCCTTGTCGACAGTTATAAAGTATTTCACCCTGACCCCTTTTGATATAAGTTCATCAAACTTGCATAAAGCTTTCTCATATATATCCTTATTTATTTTCTTATATACAATTTCATTACTTAAATGTCGATCACACATATCCCAATACTGCCTATAATTCATAACCAACTTTCCCCCTTATCTGCTGGTTTAAATACCAGCTGACAGTTCACACAATTCTTTTAAACATATCTATTTTTGTTTGCTTATATTGTATTCATTTTTTTTCTTCATAAAATTATAATACTCATTTTCAATTGCATAATTTAGCATACGATATAATTGTTGAATATTTTCATTTCTGAATGGTGGAATAAAATGACTTTGCATTTCCATTTTACTAGTATCATAGCAGCAATAAGCATTTTCTTCCTTACTTATTTCAGAATAACATGAGTAGAAACTATCATTACTAGTTTTCAGATCTTCACTATCAACATCATTCTCATTTCCATTCCAACTTTTTTTCATTTGAAAGAAAGTCACGTAAAAATGCAATTTTCTAATGAACTTATCACTTTTTAACTCGTACAATCTTGGCAGGGCAGTTGGAATAAACTTTAAGCCCCTATTTAAGACACATTTTTCAGTTTTACTTAATACATACTGTGACAATGTAATCATCAGTACAACATTCAATATGTCCATTTACCTCTCTTACTGGAACGCGGGTCAAACCCTTGTTCTCTCTGATGGTCCTGTCCATACCAAGGGCTTTTCTTGCCCCCATAATGGGAGCCCTGTTGTTCATGAAAAGTCCTTTTAAAATTATCACTATCCTTCGGTTTAGGCAGCTCCAGATATTCACAATTTTGTTCATATTCTCCTTCAGTAAAAGACGCTACACTCTCCGCAGAAGTATAGCATTGTTGGACTGATCTCACTTCCTGATCCTTGCTGAACCTCACTCGATGACGTGGCTTTTGTTGATTTGTAGTGATAATGAACGCTTTTTTACGTTCATAATGTCTTAAGTCTCTCGAGTTTTTTTTCTTTCTACTAACCAATTCCTTTTCATGCATTGCTAATTTATCTTTTATTCCATGCAAAAATGTATCAAGCGAATTATTATTGTTACTGTTCACAATGTCAGCACATATTGCTTTAACTTCATTTTTAAGTTTGTCCCTTTTCAACGCATCTCTTTATGAGGATGCCCATCCATGCTACATTTGTGCTGCCTTAATCCACCAGTCACAAAAAGCCTTTTCATCCTCCACACTGAGGTCAAACGGGGTGGACTGATTCTTAAAAGGCTCTTAGACCTCTGGGTGTTATTTCAAGTTCTTGGTAACATTTTAAACTTTGCATGTTTAAATATACAGATGTCTCCTTAAAAATAACTTTATCCAACTGTTCAAACATTGCTTGAATCTCTAGTACATTCAAAACACCAAGTTCCTTACCCACATTAGCAAATGGGTTAACACTTTTATTAGTTCGTTCTTCTTCCCATTTGCTATAAATATTCTGAGGAGAAGTAGAATTGTTAAGCAGTACACCCTCTGTTCCATTACTTCTTCCAGGACCATTCAGTTCACCCTGTTGCACCAAAAGACCTTCCAGCGTTTTTTGTGAAAGATCAATTCCAGTTTCATGAAACAAGCGAGGTACCGATAAAAAGGATTCACTGGCCATCAGTGAATATGTAAACCACACTCAAAAGAACAAGCAGCAGTCTTTTACCACAAAAACGTTAGACCAGTAAATCCACTCCACCAGTAACACAATAAATTATCAGGAGTCTTTCTTCCTTTTTTCTTTTTAATAAAAAGCAGCAATAGCAAAACAGCAACACAGTACATCAGTATAGAATCCACAGGTTTACTTCTTTAGCGCCTCTGCTTTCACAGCCTTTTCAGAGTACATTGTTTATTGCAAATACTTTTTCCTTTTATGCAATTTAATAAAAACACACTCCACAATCTTTCAATTATTTCTAATTGCATCTTAAAGACCTATCATAAAAAACTTTTCCTGTTGCACTCCTTGTTTAAACCTTTTGGACATGCAGTGTCATATTTTAAAATAAAGATTCTTTTCGCCTTAATTCATATTTCAACCTCTCTGATGTTAAAAAAACCTTCCTTGCACTGTTCCAATATTGTTGCTTGTAACCCCTGAGGATTCCCCTCATGAAATGTATGGTAATGTTCCGCCACCTGGTTAATTAGCCTACCTTTTTTTATATCCCTCACATATTCTTTAACTCTCACTGAAAAATTTATCTTACTTTCACCTATATAATATGTGTTGCATGGGCACCTCAGCCCATATATTCTACCTGCAGTATTACGTCTAAAATTACCATGTTTCTGATATTTTCTACCGTTAATTTTAGAAAAAGTTCTAACAATATATTGGCATACTGCACAATTCCCACATGGAAAGGTACCTTTTTCTTTTATATCCTTCAAATCCAGATGTTCTGGTCTTCACAAAGTACTATGTACCAATAAATTCCTTATACTTCTACCATTACCATAAGCAAATTTTAAATTCAAGTTTTTTGTTGTAAAAAACTAATGTTTTATGCATGACATCAAACTGACAAAGTTGTTCAAGGGAAACAATAGAAGCCTGAACTAGGAATGTCACAGAATGTAACGATCATATTCTGAACAAATAGCATTAAATTGACAATCACTCCGTTTAATGTTTGCTGATTATACAAAATAGAATGTTGTCATTTAAATATAAAAATGTTCAGTATATGCTATAAAAATGGCAATTTATGAATATGGAAAGGGAACTTGTAATCATTTAATCACAAGAAGTGGATTTCTTTTTTAACCTATAATTTCACTCTTTATATAAGAATTGACAGATAAGAAAATTCTTGTGTAGAAAATGGGGGGGGGGTGCAGTGATAATTAAAATGCACTAACTTTCATCAATGTTCACATAAAACAAACTTGATGCTTTAGTAAGTTAGCAACAAAGTGATGCCTTAAATGTTGGCAAACAATGAAATATAACTTCTGATATAGCCAGTAAAATACATTGTACTGTAAACATTAGGTCTAAATATTACCGTCTGTTAATATTAAGTAATACATTTTAAAAGACCATCAGTAAGGGTGAATGTTAAATAACTGTGTGCTGTAATCTTTTTTACTGAGGTTTTACATATGGTACACCCTACTTTGCTATGATTGAATTGCTTGTTATCTATCTTTCATGTAAATATTATTTGCTTATACAATAAGTAGACTTTTATATTGTATTCTGTCTAATCTACAGTAGTACTGTCTGTTCGAAATAATATAGCATTGCTTATTCCTATTACAGATATTCTCCATATGATAATTCAATTTATGGAGCTCAGGTGTTCTGGATCGTCAAGGTATGAGTGATAATCTGATGGACTTAGGTTTATCCATCAGATTAGGAATGATTTTCATTCCATGGCTAGTGTGGATCTTAAGTTTTGTTAACATTTGTTAATTTAAGTTTATTTCACAAAAAAACATTTTTAGTACGCCTGACCAAAACATTACTTTATTGGTAAACACTCAAAGTATAAAACTGATAATTTCCTTTAAAAGCTTAGACATATACTTCATAGTTATCGGAGTAAATGTTTAATAGTCACAATAAAACAAAAAAATACGTAGTCTAAATAATCTAAGATGGATTTAGCCTTATCTTTAATCCTAGCAGGAGATCAGATATACTCAAATATTTAAAACTAAACAAAGCACAAATTGTCTTCCTTCAAGAAACTCATTTCAAAACAAATGACAATTACAAATAGAATCTTAAGGAATATATGATACTGTTACAATCCACTTATAAAACAATAGGGGTAACAGTTTTATGGCAAACAAATGTGATTAACCCAGAAATCATTTATAAGTATGAAGATAAAGAAGGTCCTATGGCATTAGTAATAGTTTAAATATAATAGCAGAATATGGACCCTAGCCAATCTATACTGGTTCCCAGGCATTGGAGCAGGAACTGTTAAACACTTGAATTTCATTTCCAATAATTATAAAAGCAGCTTAATAGTAGGAGGAGATTTTAACTGTATATTTGATATTTCTGAAACTACAAATAAAAGACCACTGCTTACATCTGCTGTATATTTGATATTTCTGAATCTACAAATAAAAGACCTCTGCTTACATCTGCTGTATCAAAAACTTTAAACAAGTGGGTAGAATCACTTCATCTTGTAGATACTTTCAAATTTAAAGACGATAAATCTTTGTTTGTTTTCCCATCAAGATCACAGATTTGCAACCCAAACTAGAAGAGATAAAATACTTGCTGCCCATGACTTACACTCTAAAATCATTAATTTCTCAGTCACTCCCTGCTCCTTTTCAGACCACAGTTCATTGATACTAAAACTTCAAAATGGGTACAAATCATTAATCTTTAACTCTAGAATTCCAGCATGTATAACTAAAATTAAAGAGTTCAAACCTTTGTTATCTAAATTACAGTTCTAAAATATTAATTACACCACAGAGATAAATAATGATATGGGACTCATTAAAAGCTTGGTATAAGAAAATCAGAGAATGGGATTCTGAATTATTAGATCTACAATCCAAACTTATGTCAGTAAAAGCTGAAAAAATCAAAATCATTTAGAGATGAAAAAGAAAGTAGAAGTATTAAACAGTAACGGAATTCTAACACATAAAACTAGATGTGAGAGTGTTCAATCTCACCGTTTCTTACACCTGGGTTCGGAGCCGATCCTCGGCTCCGAGTCGGCCGCATAGCAAAGCTCTGCATCTTAGAGAAGCTCGTGACCAACCTATATCCCACAATCCTCTCTGTCCTTACTCAGATCTAGTTTGCCGCTGCAACTGATCGCATCGTGTTGGAGAGCTCAGACCAACAGTTTGCATTTCAGATAAAAATAATTTTTTTCTCAAATTGTTCATTAGTAGTGTTTTGATAAGATATTTAGAGTAGTGTGTGTGTGTGTGTGTGTGTGTGTGTGTGTGTGTGTGTGTGTGTGTGTGTGTGTGTGTGTGTTTATTTTATATATATATATATATATATATATATATATATATATATATATATATATATATATATATATATATATATATATATATATATTACTATCTCTTGTTGGGGCCTAACCCCTTTTGTTCTGTGGTAAAAACTTTTAGCTAGGATATACATATATACTTTAGATAAGTATTTCCTGTTACTCCTTTCTTTTCTTAGACTTTTTTGTTAATGATCATGTCAGAAAAAGCCAAGTCTGGCTTCAAAAGGTGTCAGTGTGGACAAAAAATGTCCATTACTGACCATCACAATTCCTGTCTCTACTGTCTTGGCCCTCTCCACCTTCAAGAAGACTGTTCTATTTGTCATTCTTTCAGTGGGAGGGTCATGACAGATAGGCGCAGGAAACTCATTGATAGAGGACTCTTAAAGCCTGCCTTCCAAGAAGCACTAGACATGTCGGACCAGGATTCTAAGTCATCGAAGGGGTCGAAAATGTCGGAGCCCATGTCATCGGCTCGGAGCTAATCTTCTAAAGTTTGTTCACCGGTTCCACAGACTTCGGGGCCGAGTGTCGAACATCTGCCTTTCACCGAGCCTCAAGTCTTGGAACCGGTGTTGGAGCTACCACCATATTCCATCCTGAGGTCGGTACCGTCTTCGGCCCCCTCGACCTTCCAGACCTCTCTCAGACACCGACGTGGATCGTGTGGTGCAGAAACTGATGGAGAACACGGCCCTTTCCAAGCTGATTGCAGTTTCTTCCCAATTGGTGTCGAAACTGGAAGGCCTCCCCTTATCTCCAACAGGTCCTCCTTCGGAAGCCCTCAGTGCCGAAACCGTCCCTTTCACAGTCGGCACCTTTGACTTCGACTCCCTCGGAATCGATAGGTGACTCGCGGAGCCGACTGTCTCTCCTTGGTTCCAGGGCCGAGAGTCGTACCGATCTTTCGGTGCCAACTCTCCCTCTCGGGGCCTCGGCGTAGATTGGCTCTGCTCCGTCCTCTGGGTCGGCGCCCATGGCCTCAGTGTCGGGGATGCTTCCATGTTCTTCGGAACCGGAGTCGGCTCGGGGTTCGGGGGCATTCGACCTGATGAGGAAAGTCTTGTCTGCACAGACAACCACTTCATCGGAAGCATCTTCTCCTTCCCCTAAGGGTCCGTTGTCTGTTTCTTCGCCCACAACACTCCCCAAGTGTAGAGCACCACTGCCTCAGCCGCCCCCAGAGGGAGCCCCCTGTTCCTCGCAGGCCTCACCGGAAGCCCCCTCCGATGAGGTTCCAAGGAAGAGACTGTGCAAGAGGAGGCACTTAGATTCTCCACAAGAATCTCTAACATCAGACACCGACTTAGATGAGTCAGAGGGGTCCCCAAAATCGCCCTCCGAAGATGTCTCATTTGCGGACATCTTGGAGATCTTGAAGGAGAGAGGTGATTGGCAGGCCCTAGCTCCTACTGAGGATGAGTCAGTGCTGCTGAAGGCTTTCGGTGCTCAACCTTCTTCCTCCTGGATTACTCCGCCCTTCGATGAATTGATGGAATTAATTGCTCGGAGGGCGTGGGAGTCACCTGATACGGTGGAACCGGTCCCCAGAAAACCTAACACATTCATCACTGCCCCCCAGGACAAAGGCTATCTTACAAAGGGAGTCCCAGTTGACGCTATGGTGGTGGCCGCAGCTACTAAAAAGGAGATGTCTGAATCTTCCTCTTCTGTTCATCCTCCTAATAGGGATTCTAGGACTATGGACAGATATGGGAAGCGCATTTTTAGTTCAGCGACTTTTTCCGTGCGTTTGCTGAACTATTTGACACATTTCACACGTTTACAGAGGGATCTAGTCAAGGAGTTGGGAGATACCCTCCAGGGTAACACAGATGCTGCTGTTTCAGACAAGGTAACAGCACAACTCAGTACCCTTATGTCCATAGTGAACTCGTCCATGAGGCTCATCTCGTATGCGGCCGAAGGGTCGAGTAGAGCCGCAGCTTCAGCGATTGCTCTACGCAGACAATCCTAGATGCGGCTGTGCTAATTTGCGGAAGTCTTCAAGTCTTCCTTTACTAATGCCCCTTTTGATGGTGCCACTCTTTTTGGGCCCAAAGTAAAAGAGACGCTGACCCGGTGTGAGCAGGAAGGAAAGACTGTCTGCTGTCGGAGTCCATTTTTCCACCCCAACCAGACCGTACCCCAAAGGGCAACGAGGCGGGAAAATGTGGTTCCGTAAACCTCAGGGTTCTTTCCAGGCCACACAGGGTGATGCCCCCTCTAGAGGCCAGTGAAACGCCCGG